>NW_007380225.1:15890-28751 GCF_000475195.1 Diaphorina citri | reverse complement strand
TCACTCAGTGGGAATATCTATGTCTCCCACATTTTTCTCTGTGAATCCCACATTTAGCACCTGAAAGTTTGAAATTTTAAAACTTTTCATCCTCTTCCTTCTCTTTCTCACTTGTCTAGCTCCCTCTCTCTCTCTCTCTCTTCTTTTTTCTCTCTTCCCTCTTTCTTTATTATTCTCATCTACCTCTCCTCACTTTCTCCGTTTTCGACGTCCTTCCTCCTCCTCCTCCTCCTCTTCCTCTTTTTTATTCTCCTTTCTCTCCTCTTCCTTAACATTCTTACACCTCCTTCCCTTTCTTTTCTTCTCAATCTTCCTCCTCCTCCTCCTCTTCTTCTTCCTCTTCTTCTCTATTTCTTTTCCTTCTTCTCCTCTTCTTTACATTTTTCCATCTTCTTCCCTTTTTCCACCTCTGAATCTTCCTCCTCCTCCTCCTCCTCCTCCTCCTCTTCATCTTCTCCTTCCTCTCTTCTTCCTTACATTCTTCCATCTTCTTCCCTTTCTTCACCTCTCAATCTTCCTCCTCCTTCTCTCCTTCATTTATCAAAACTTCCTCCTCCGTTAATCTCCGTTTTCGGATCTCCATCTCCCCCCCATATCGCCATGTTTTATCTCCATATCTTCTCAATATCTCCACACAAATCATTAATCATGTTTTCCAGGTTTTTGTGTTCCTATCTGCTATCTCCTTCCATTTCATGACATATTCCTGTCTCATCTACAGGGTGTCCAAACTTACCTACACTATTTTTTTTTATTTTGGGACTTTTCACTCTCATTTTGGCAGTATAAGTGGCAGGCATTTTTTTTTTCTTTTTCTAGTTAAGCAAGGTCTTTTTACTGAATTGTTACTTGTATGTATTATTCTTTAACCCATCAAATATACGAGACCTTGTTTAGACTGCTGGGGTACAGGGACTTATCAGTCCTATTCGGGCAGGATAAACAAGGTATATTCTATTCTATTCTATTCTATAAGCAGGGTATATTCCAGGGCCGTATTTTTTGTCCTTTAGGTTCCGAAAATCTGGAGCATCCACCCCTGGTACATCATTTGGACACTCGGGCCCCTTCTGGTATATTTTATTCTAATCTATTCTGCACTACCAAGCTTGAAAGGCCCATCAAATATACGAGACCTTGTTTAGACTGCTGGGGTAAAGGGACTTTTCAGTCCTATTCGGGCAGGATAAACGAGGTATATTCTATTCTACATCAATTATAGTAAATAATACAAGTACCTGATACCTACATAGGTAGGTATTAGGTAATGATGTTGAATTTTAAGTTTCACACAATCCCTTACCATGAACCCTAATTCTAAATGTCCCAAGAAGAATCTGAAGAAGAATCTGAAGAAGAAGAAGAGGAAGAAGAAGAAGACCGTATTTCTGACGTCATTGAGTCATGAGAAAAACCATAATCATTCCCCCTAAGTTCAATTTCCTACTAAGAACGATCATTCTTGTTCATAAATACGAGTGTAACACCCATATTTATGAACAAAATGCTGGCTCTTAAGTTCGTGCTAAGCATAATCTCAGGGCATTTGATTGGTCAATTTTGACTTGAGACTGATCTAAGAACGATCATTTTTGTTCATAAATACGAATATAAGTCTAGTTTGGATTGTAGAGCGTCTGCTTTGTAAATGCTGTGCTACATCGTGAGTTCGAAAAATCCGCCCGGGCGGGAATCGAACCCGCGGCCTAGCGCTTACAAGGCAGACGCACTACCAACTAAGCTAACTAGGCTGGCTTATTTTCTCTCTGGGAAGGTTTCAAGCTTCCCAGCCAGCCAGTAACCATTTCATTTTTTTTTTCTCTTTTTTCTGTGGTCAAGCAGGACCTTTGTATGATATAGCTTTGTATGATATATCACCAGCGTTCTTTCAATTATTTGTGTTTGTCAAGTCAAGCCTATGTAGGTACATACGAGTATAGAATTGACAATATTTGACCACAATACATAAATAACTCAAGTTCTATTTTTGTCACAAAAGCTAAACACAAAAAAGTCCTATCTAGGTATTATTTTGTACAAAACACCATTGACCTTTGTACGCTAAGTATATACCTACAGACCTACAACATATACCATTGCATCATGTAGATATATCCTCCTATACTTTCTCTCTCTCTCTCTCTCTCTCTCTGAGGTATTTAGAAAACCAAACTGAAAAAAATCCCACAGTCTGAGGGATATTGAGGGGCTCCTTCCTCTTTAGTGTGCTGCTCCGGTCTTTCTTTCTCGTTTTCTCCCTTTTTCCCTCCTGACACTGTCCGAATTATTACCTTTTACGCTCTCTCTCTCTCTTTCTCTCTCCTGATGTTAAAATCTACCTCAATATCTCCTCTCTCTCTTTCTCTCTCCCTCCTTTTTCCCTCCGAATGTTAAAACGTACCTCAAATGTCTAAAATATCCCTCTATGATTCCCACCCCCTACTCCTGTTCCTACATTGTCTAGTCGGGGAATTTCATAGCTTGTGTGTTTTTGTCCCGTCATTATTACCTCGGGATTCCCTTGTCACCATCGAATCCCGCCCGGGGCGGATTTTATCCTGAACAGATAAGGTTCGTTCTCGGAACGGCTGGCTTTCTCCTATCCTGTCTTCCTTCTCTGTTCGCTTTCGGGACGATAAGACCATAGCAGTTACAGTTCCCTCTAGGTGAGGTGCGGTTATGTGTGTCATGACTTTATGTGTGGTTGGTTATCTGGTTTTGTGTGGTCGGGGTATCTGGTTTTAGCAGTTACAGTTCCCTGTCGTTGCGGTTATGTGTGTTACGACCTGTGTGATTGGTCATGTGGTCTTATGTGGTTAGTTATCTGATGGTTATGTGTGGTTGTTTATCTGATGGTTATGTGTGGTTGGTTATCTGATGGTTATGTGTGGTTGTTTATCTGATGGTTATGTGTGGTTATATAATTTTTGGACACCCTGTACATGAAGTTCCTCCCCTCTATTTTCTGCTATCTCTGACATTTTCCTATTACCTATACGTACATACCTACATCCTGACAATTCCATGTACCTTCTATGTATTTCCTAATGTAATTCTATGTACATCCTATGTAATACTATGTATTTTCTATGTAATGCTATGTACCTTTTATATGTACCCATTTAACAATACTGACATATTTCTCTTCCCCATTTTACGATGCAATTCCCTTTTGTCCTAACTTTGTATACATTCCACCTCTTCTCTTTCTTCTTCTTCTTCTTCTCCTTCTTCTCCTTCCTTTTCTTCTTCTTCTTCTGATCCTCCTTATTTCTTATTCCTTCTCCCCTTCTTCTGCTTCTCCTCACTTCCTTGTATTAAAAAAATTTTTTCCCCCCCCCCCTCCTTCTCTTCTCCCCCCCCCCCTTTTTTAAAAAAAAAAAAAAAAAAAAAATCACCGGTGTTTAAGTTTGGCTACACCATTAGCTACATAGCTTGGAATGAAAACCAGGTAGACCACCTTGTAAGCGCTAGGTCGCAGTATCGATTCCTACACGGGGCGAACTTTATCCTAAACAGATAAGGTTCGTTCTAGGAACGGCTGGCTTTCACACCTAGTCAGCAAACGGTATTACGTCATGTTCCTGACGCAGCACAAATTTTCGCTGACGTCAACTTGAAATTAAACTATTCCAACAATCCCACCCTCTCTCTCTCTCTATTTCTCTCTCCCATTTCTCTCTCTCTCTCTCTCTTTCTATCCCTTCCTCTCTCTCTCTCTCTCTCTCTCTCTCTCTATTTCTTTCTCACTCTCTCCGTCCCTTCTAAATTCAAGGATTGGACAAGAGGAGGAGGAGGAGGAGACGAACAGACATAGGGGTAAGTTTTACATTGCATTAATTATTGTTTTAAAATTTCATACGTATACTTGTATTTTTATGTTAATGTATTTATGATGTACGACCCGGTATACAAAATTAGAACTCGCGTTCGTTGCCACCTTGTATATTTATTAGAACTGGCAGTTGCCAACAAAGAAGAAGGAGGAGGAGGAAGAGGAAGAGGAGGAGGAGGAAGAGGAGGAGAAGGAGGAAGAGGAGGAGGAGGAGGAGGAGGAGGAGGAAAAAATATTTCCATCACAGAAGGGAAAGAAAATCTTCTTGCTTCAAGAAAATCCATTCATCTTGTAAGAAAATCATCACTCTTCAAAATCTTTCCATCACAGAAGGGAAAGAAAATCTTCTTGCTTCAAGAAAATCCATTCATCTTGTAAGAAAATCATCACTCTTCTTCTTCTTCTTCTTCTTTAAAAAAAAAAAAAAAACAAATATCGAGCAAAGATCTGTCGAAAGACCAAATTTGAAGACTAAGTTCGCAGTGTCTACAAGGTCCGCATCCGCAAATGGAGACCAAGTTAGGAGGCCTCCCACTCACGCTCAGGCGCCTCAGGCCATCTATTCCGAGTTTGAGTGTCCGGTATAAATAGGTGTCTATAAATATAATTACATATAATTATGTAGATATCAAAGAAAATCCCATACTTACGGATATTTATACTTCCATACGTGTTTAATGCTTATACGTAAAGTCCTCATGTGTTTGTTCGTAGAGTTATGGGCGTCCCATTACAAAATGCATCAAGAATGCAGGAAGGATATGTGACAAATAAGGCTTTAAAATATAGGAACTTTAAGACATAGGAACTTTACCCCTTTCACCCCTAAAGGAACAATACGTCCCACACAGAATCGAAAAAATTCCTTCCTAAAGTTTTTCAAACGTTTCTTTTGTGATATAAGAAGTCAGTAAAATTCATTTGGCTCACTTGTCTGGTTTTGTCTCCAAAATGATTTTTGTTCAATAGTCCTAGGAGACCTGGGAGGACATGAAACTTTGTAGAGGCCTTGTTTATAGCCCAAATAATAATACCTGATCAGTGAAAATTAAAGATTCTGGTCCTAAAATAAGTCGGGGTGAAAGGGTTAACATATAGGAGCTACTGCCTTTATTTGATAACGACATATATGAAGCTAACTAAAGCTCTAAACCCTTCAGGGATATGGGTAGATAATGTTCCTATTCTGTATACAGGTTGTATCAGGGACATTTATTTAGAAATAATGTTGTTATTCTGTAGCTATTTATTATACAGGTTGTATACGTATCAGGGACATTTAGATACAAATAATATTGCTCTCTGTGTAATTCTCTACACAGGTTGCATAAGATCAGGAACATTTCTGTTCTCCTTGACAGAAAAGTGTGCGTGGACCTTTAGCATCAGCGTTTACTCTTTTGGTTGTAAACTTTTTTTTTTTTTTCATTCCTTTGTATTTTTTTCATTCCACTAAAATTCATTGGATTTATTTTATTGCAATAAATTCCTTGGACTTTTTTTCATTCCACTAAAATCCCTTGGACTTTTTTCATTCCACTAAAATCCTTTTGATTTAAAAAAAAAAAAAAAAAAAAAAACGAATTTTTTGCTAATATCGAGCAAAGATCTGTCGAAGGTCGAAAGACCAAGTTGGAAGACCAAGCTCGGAGTGTCTATTAACAGGGTCCAGGGTCCACATCCTCGAATGGAGACCAAGTTATGTTGATGTCCAATTGTCCATACTGAACATGCATAAATGGTTGTAAAGACACCAAAGAAAATCCTATACTTACGGATATTTATACGATTATACGTCGATAAAGTCTATATGTTTTTAGTGTTTATACGTAAAGTCCTCGTGTGTTTATAGTTTATAGGTAGAGTTATGGGCGTCCCATTACAAAATGAATCAAGAATGCAGGAGGGATATGTGACAAATGGGACAGGGTAGAAGGCTTTAACTAACTGAAGCTAACTAAAGCTTTAAAGTTTAAACACTTCTGGGACATGGGGAGATAATGTTCCTACTCTGTAGCTACTCGTATTTATTATACAGGTTTTATACATATCAGGGACATCTAGATACACATTATTGTTACTCTCTGTGTTACTCTTTACATAAATATGTAGGTTGTATCAGGGATCAGGTAGGTAGGTACATTTCTATTCTCCTTGACGGAAAAGTGTGCGTGGACCTTTAGCAACGTTTGCTCTATTGGTTGTGAATGTGAACTTTTTCTCTTCTTCATTCCCTTGGACTTTTTTCATTCCACTAAAATCCTTTAGAATGTTTTCCATTCCACTAATTTTTGTTCATTTGTTTTGTTTCAGATTGAAGACTCTATGCTAATGTTTGACAAACAGACGAACAGACATAGGGGTAAGTTTTACATTGCATTAATTATTGTTTTAAAATTTCATACGTATACTTGTATTTTTATGTTAATGTACTTATGTACGACCCGGTATACAAAATTAGAACTCGCGCTCGTTGCCACCTTGTATATTTATTAGAACTGGCAGTTGCCAACGAAGAAGAAGGAGGAGGAGAAAGAAGAAGAAGAAGGAGGAGGAGGAAGAGGAGGAGGAGGAGGAGGAGGAGGAAAAAATCTTTCCATCACAGAAGGGAAAGAAAATCTTCTTGCTTCAAGAAAATCCATTCATCTTGTAAGAAAATCATCACTCTTTTTCTTTTTCTTTTTCTTTTCCTTCTCCGTCTTCTTCATTTTCGTCTTCCTACTCATCTTCATCCTGCTCCTTCTCCTTCTCTTCCTCCTTCTGATCTACTCCACATTCTTCTTCTTCTCCTTCCCCTTCTTCATCTTTATCTTTTTCCTCATTTCTTTCCCGTCTTCTTCCTCCTCCTACACCTTCCTCTCTTCTCCTCCTTTTGCATTCCCTTCCTTCTACTCCTCCTCCTCCTCCTCCTTTTACTTTCTCTTCCAATGGCTTATTGTTCTTCTCTTCCTATTTCGTTCAGCAGTTTTTTGGAACGGTGTAATTTATTTTATAAAAATGCTCACAAGTGCTTCTAAGTATTTTTCTCCTACGTCTTTTTTTTTTTTTTTTTTTTTGGAATAAATTTTTTTTTCCCTCTTTTTTTTTTTTTTTTTTTTTTTTTTTTTTTTTTTTTTCTTTTCATTTTTTACGAGAAAAGGAAATAACAGGAGGTGGCGTAGGCGTAGGTTTTGCGTCTATTCGGGGCTTGGGGTATGTGTTTGTTCGAAACTTACTCTTGTAGAAGTACCTACTTATCTAAAAAGGGGTGTAGGTACCACGACCAATAAAGTTTTTTTTTAAGTTTATTTTCTATTTAATTTAGGTCCTAACTAAGGTTACGAAATGCCAACTTGCAAAATGCGATATTCTTTAAATGTAGGCCTGGTGAAAGAAGAACAAAATAGGAAGAAGAAGAAAAAAAAAAAAAAAAAAAAAAAAAAAAAAAAAAAACGAGAGAAAATACAATAATATCGATTTTAATTTCTCAACCCTTCATCCTCTCCCTAATACACCCATATGTACTTCATCAAAAGCCACCATTCTCTTACACCACACACACAACCCCATTTACATGAGAGAGAGAGAGAGGGAGAGAAAGAGAGAGAGAGAGAGAGAGAGAGAGCGAGAGAGAGAAAGAGAGAGCGAGCGAGCGAGAGAGAGAGAGGGAGAGAGAGCGAGAGAGAGAGAGAGAGAAAGAGAGAGCGAGAGAGAGAAGGAGAGAGAAGAGCCCTATGAAAGAAAAGGAAGAAGGTCCTTAGAATATGACACAGAAAAGAACCTTTATTCTTTTCCCCTCTTCCCCCTCTCACTCTACATTTCCCCTCTCTCTCACCTTCCCCTCCACCTCCTTTTTCCACTTCCCCTATTCTCCTACTTCTCACTCCCCCCCCTCTTTTTCTTTCTCTCTATCATTAGGAACATTTCAAGTGTCGACACTTCACGCTATGCCCTCTCTCTTTCAATGTTATTTCCCTCCCTGCTTTTCTTTTCTCCCTTTCTCGAGGTTTTTTATCCCTCATTTTTCCCTCTCACCACGTATTTTTTCCCTTTCTCTTTTCTTCCCTCTAAATTTTTGTTCCTCTTTGTTACCTTTTTATACGTTCCGCGTTCTTTTTATTCCCCTTTAGGTCCCTTCTCTTCCCTCTCTTCAAAAAAAAAAAAAAAAAAAGAAAGGAGAGAGGAAGAGGAGGATTACACAAAAAGTGTTGGTACTTGAAAAAAAATAAAAATAAAATAGAAAGTAATACCTAACTAAAATAAAATAAATCAGCTCACCAGATTGATTAATAAAAGAACTAAACTTTAAACTGAGTTTGATTAAACTCTAACTGTTGAGTTGCTAACTGTGGCTCCTGCCATAGGGGAAAGAAAGGGACAAACTGTGTGATAGAAGGGAGAGAAAAATAACTGTGGGAGAAAAGAGTGGGATTACTGGAGGGGGAGGGAAAAAACATCTACACGATTCAATGTTTTTTCCCTCCCTGCTCTTCTTTTCTCCCTCTCTCGAGGTTTTTTATCCCTTATTTTTCCCTCTCACCACGTATTTTTTCCCTTTCTCTTTTCTCCCCCCAATTTTATGTTCCGCGTTCTTTTTATTCCCCTTTAGGTCCCTTCTCTTCCCTCTTTCGATTTTTTCTTCCCTTATTATTCCCTCTATATTTTTTTTATCCCTTCTCAAGGAAAAATCCCTCGACCCTCTTTCGGTTTTTTATCCCTTTTTCTTCCCTCTCAATTTTCCCCCCATTCAAATTTTTTCCCTCCCTATTTTTCTCCCTCTTTGCACTTCCTTCATCCCTTTTTTCTTCTATTCTCCCTTTTTCTCGTTCTTTTCAAGTAGCAGAGAAAACTGATGACATGACAGGCCTGTGACTGTGACAGAGTCTAAACTTGAATAGGAGAGAGAGAGAGGGAGAGAGAGAGAGAGAGAGAGAGAGAGAGAGAGAGAGAGCAGAGACGGCTCAAAGGTTATAAGACATAAGCGATTCCTAATAGCTAGCTACCGAGGAACCGAGGTTGCCTCAGGGTTAACAGCCTGATCATCCGTTCCGATTTGGAACCGTTTTCACGCCACATTGGCGCTGTCACACCTGATGAGGAAAATCGGCACAGGAGTGGAAAAATCAGTTTCCGAACTGACGAGATCGGCCAACCGATTCAAATGATGTTTCGCCCTGATGGAGATTTTCCGTTTCAGAGTCTGAAACTGAATTTGTTTTCAGCAGACTTTGATTTCCACTATCTGTCAGACCTATTTATAGCTTATCGATTTTCTGGTGATTTTTTTCTTTTTTTTTGTGACAGGATTCTCCTAACTAAAGGAGCTCTTCCACCCAACTACTGGTTTTAAAATTTTCTGATATGGTTTTATTGACATTATTATGAATATCAGTTCCTGAAACGTCCAGTAAATACAGTATCTCACCAATCACTACATTTCTTCAATGTAACCTTTCTTCAAAAGTGTTACTTGGTTGTTTTTTCTAGAATCAAATAAATCAAATTAAACTTGATCTCTCTTGACTGAAAGTTAATATTGTGACTCTCTTGACTGAAAGTTAATATCGTGACGAGCGAAACTATCCAAGACAATGGAGAGCGCTCTTTGAACCTTGGAAGATCAAAATTGGAGTCTACTTTAAGAAGAATCGGATTTTCACCTAGAAAAGTCATCACAAGAATCCAAACTCCCCGGAAACAGAAGAACAGCAGCGGAGTCAGCAGAAACGAATATCCTGAGAACCGTATCCTATTTCCTCGTATATTTATGTACTTTTGTATTTTATTCCTTCACCTCCTCCTCCTTCTTCTTCGTTTCCTCCTCCTTCTCCTCCTCTTTCTCCTCCTCCTACTGCTACTTCTAAATTCTTTATCTCAACACTTTATTACTCTTTATAACTTCGCCCAGTCTATGGCATCTTATGGAATACGATTATTATACGAAAATACGAAGATTATACGAATAGCTCTTCTGCCGTGAAAAAAGTTTTCCCCGTGGGAATTAATTATATTTTCGTTATTTCCCCCCTTTCTGTCCCTTTTCTCCCTTTTTCTTTAGTTTTCTTTCCCCGTTGTCTTTGTCCAAGGCTTTTATAAGGATAAGTGGGTAGGAGAACCTCTTCTTCGTCTTTTGCTTCTTCTTTATATCTCTTCTTCTTCTTCTTCTTTTTATTTCCTCCTCCTTATTCTTCCTTTTTCTATTCTTGGTCTTGTTTTTTCCTCTTCTTTTTTTTACGATCTTCACATCTACCACACCTAGTTCATTAGATAACGGGAACTAAAATCCTAAAATCAAATAATCGTTTTTTTCCCCGTCAAAAAATCAAACAGGGTCCGACAAAAATCCCTGAACCATCACGTTTTGACCACCCTGTAGGTGTGTAGGTATATTACTGTTATTCTGTACACCCTGGAATCCCTGTATATTCTGCTGTTATGTAAGCCAACATTAATACCTGCGGCAGGTACCACTTTAGGAAGGAGGAAGGGATTTTATATTAGGAGGGATGAGAACTTTTGAACAAGAGGGAAGGGATTTTATGCACAAAGAGGGACTTTTTACCAAGGGGGAGAGGGATTTTATAACAGTTGCTACATTTTACCTGTGGTTTTAGCGGTTAGACTGTTAGAGGTAGCAAAAAACTACCCATATTTATTTTAAAACAACAAGAAAGAGAGGGAGGGAGAGAGAGAAATTGACGCAGGGGAGGGAGGGAGAGGAGAGAGGAAGGATGAAAAGAGAGAGAGAGAAAAGATATGGAATAGAGGGTATATAAAAATTAAAAAGAGAGGTAGAGAGGAGAGGAGAGAAGGAATGAGGCAGGGACGAAAAAAAAAAGAAAGTAGAGAGGAAGAGGAGGATTACACAAACAGAGTGTCGGTACCTACTTTAAAAAAAAAAAAAAAAAAAACAAAATATACATAATAAAATATGAAATAAGATCATCCAGCTCATCCATATTGAATACATAAAAGACTAACTTTAACTGATTTGATTAAACTGCTGACTATTGAGTTGGCTACAACTGTGGCTTCTGCCATAGGGAACAGAAGGGACCAAACTGTGTGATAGATCTAGTGGAGCATAAAACATAATGTCTGGAGAAAGTTTGGGATATCACGCCAGAATGTTGTCAGGAAATGTCAAAGATCAGTATCATTCGAGAATTGAATAGTCTGTGGAGTTGCTAGCACGATGCTGTAAGTGATTTCTGTAACTCAGTATGTCCCATCCATGGAACAACTATGAATCTATTACTGTAGATCATTTTTGCCTATGCATCCCGCTAGAGTATGTCGCTATCTATCCATAGCCCATACTATACCTAGTTACCTTTATTGTATTGATTACAAATAAAGTGGATATATCTATAATAATAATAATAATAAATTAAATAAATAAATAAAAAGGGGAGAAAATGTCATTTATTCACAAGGGACATCGAGATTCAAGGCGCCAACATTTAAAATAACTAATTAATTATTTAAGAAGGAAAAAGAAAAACAAATACACTTCTTAAATTATGGTGTATTTTTATTTCAGTGTTTTTTTTTTTTAATTCATTTATTTTAATATTTTTATTTAAAAAAGACTTTTTTTTATCTATAGCGTGAAAATAAGATAAATATAATTAAAAAATGAAATATTAAATTCTTGTCGATAATTATCATAAAAAAAAAAAAAAAAAAAAAAAAAATGGACGTTAACCATTAAAAAAAAGCCACCTACCTATAGCTTTCCAAGTTCCTTTGTCTCAATTGAAATGCTATCATTTTTCCCTTATCAATTCTTTGTGTATTGTTTTCTTATCCCTCTTTTCTCTTCCCTTCCACTTTCGCTTTGTCTTCATTTCCCTCCTCGATCTCTTTCTCCTCCTCCTTCTTCTTCTTCTTTTCACTTCACTTCGTATTTTCTTTCTCTTTTTCTTCCTACTGGCAACCCCTATGATTCCTTATCAATTTTCTCTTCTTTCTTTTTTGTTTCCTTTGTTTTTCGTCCTCTTCAGGGTACCCAAAACAGAAAAAGGCGGTTGGGTGGAAGAGGAGGTCCTTCAGGAGAATCCTGCCATTATAAAAATGTCTTTAAAATTTATCATGACAAACCGTGCTCGAGCTAATGCTGAACAAAGAATTTCAAGAGAGCCCTACGGCTACGGAGCCTTCTAAGTTCAAAGGTGGATCGACACAATTAAATGGGAAGATTCTCTTCAGATTATTTCTACCGAATTTCATCAACATACATCGGATGAACCGATTTAAGAGTTATTTGTGAAACCAACATACAGTCGTGGCAAACTCACTTTCTTATTATTATTATTTATTTATTAAAAAAAAAACACACACACATCAATTTCTCTCATTTCTCAAATTGGGACCAAAGTACTGAACAGTCTATTCCTGTGCACTTATATCGAGTTTTGATTTCTTTTATATCCATCTCTCTTCTCATTTTCCTTCTTTCTCTCTCTCTCCTCCCCTCTATCTCATTTTCTTTCTCTCCCCCCCTCTCTCTCTTGTGATGTTCACATCTCTCTCTCTCTCTCTCTCTCTCTCTCTCTCTTCCTCTTTTACTTTTCAATTTAATCAGAGAATAAATACAATGAACAATGTACGAAATGGGAGTGTGAGAAAGTAAGAGAGAGAGAGAGAAGCAGAGAGAGAGAGAGTACAATTTCGTTCGAACATTGAGATAAAATAGTAGGTATTTCCTTTCTCTATTTTTTTCTCATTCCTTTTTTTGATATAGCCTCTCTCTCTCTCTCTCTCTCTCCCTCTCTCTCTCTCTCTCTTTTCTTTGAATTGATAGGTAGCAATTTATTTATTTCATTATTACATATTTAGGTACATGTTATTTGCACCTACAGATTTCATTTTTTTTTATTTTATTTTTTATTTTCAAAGATTGTACATTGGTTTTTGGATACCCTGTAGATAAAATGAAATGAATACATAACTGAAATGATTTTTGGGGCACCTTGTACATTATGTATACCTTTTTTTTTTTTTTTTTAAGGTTTTAATGGAGGGATTCCCCACCAACAATATAA
>NW_007380225.1:3467-15539 GCF_000475195.1 Diaphorina citri | reverse complement strand
TCAAAGAAGTTCTGCAAAATATATCTGCCTTTTTGGTTCTCTTTATCAAGTTGACCCACAGAACTTATATATAATTCTTATAATATGACTGCTGAAACCCTCCAAGAGATTAATAAAGGGTACCAAAAAAATTATAGGATTCACTAGTTAGGGTGGAAAAACTCTCACTGAGAAAAAAAATTGGTGATAGGGTTCCACAAGTTAGGGTGGAAGTACTCTATTATTGGGTTAATTCCTCTGATTTAGGTTGTTGGAATTATAGGTATGGAATTATAGGTTATATGTTGAGCTTCCCGATACAGAGTTCCATTTTAGAGTTCCGAAACCCATTCAATCCATTGGGCTTCTGGCACCCTAGATTTTTCCAGTGTATAAAGTGTATAAACCCATATACAGTATACCGATCTGCTGGTGAAAATTTTTATAAGAGGTTTGATAGGAAACTGTAAAAATACCTAAATAAATAAATAAATAAATAAATAAATAAATAAATAAATAAATAAATAAATAAATAAAGGGTACCAAAAAAATTATAGGGTTCACTAGTTAGGGTGGAAAAACTCTAATTTTATTGGGTTACTTCCCGTGATTTCGGTTGTTGGAATGCTATTATATTTATAGTGTCGAGCTTCCCGATATAGAGTTCAATATTAGAGTTCCGGAACCCGGAACCCATTCAATCCATTGGGCTTCTGGCACCCTAGTTTTTTTTTCCAGTGTATAAACCCATATACTTTCAGTATACCGATCTGCTGGTGAAAATTTTTATAAGAGGTTTGATAGAGGTAACTGTATAAAAATACCAAGGTCTAAATCCAAACTCTTATCGTCTCGAACTTGAAGAGAGAAGACGGACAAGATAGGAAAAAGCCAGCCGTTCCGAGAACGAACCTTACCTGTTTTTTTTTTTTTTACTTCCCCCAGCTTTCATTGAGGATCCGCCACTGATGCAAAAAATACGAAGAGAAGGGAGAGACAGGAATACCTATAGGGGATAGGAAGGAGCAGTGAGAAGAGAAGGAGAAAAGGGAGAAGAAGGAGGAAGAAAATACAGAAGGATGGGAAAGATTACAAACGAAAGGGGAGCGACAGGAAGGTAAAGAGGGAAAGGAAGGATGAGAGGGAGAAGGGGAGAGGGAGGGAGGAAGGAAAACAGGATGGGAGGGAGAAGGGGGAGAGACAATAAGGAAGGAGAAAGAAAGCAGAAGGGAGGGATTTTTTATTTATTTATTATTATTTTTTTTTTTTTTTGAGGGAGAAAAAGAGACAGTCTGTCGGTTGTCCGGAGTTCTGGGGGTAGATTTTTGTGGCGTTCGAAATGTTTAGCTAAATCTCCTTTAGGAATGAGCTATTCAATTCCTATGCTGGGAGATCTTAAAATATTTAAGGACTATTTAAGGACTTTTAAAGGAAGATATTTTTATAGTTACATTAAAATAAACCATTCTCATATTCGGTATAATATGTAAAATATAGAGTATATATCTAAAAAATAGAAAGTAATATCTTCTATGTTATTTGTAATAAATATTAACATAAGTACCTATAGTATTACATATGGGGTAGGTATGTGGGTTTAATTCACAAAGCCATCATGACTGAGTGTGGTTTTTGTGGAAATGGCAGAGAAAAATTTTTCAAACTCATGATATGTGGGAATTTAGGTATTATTTTTTAAACCCTGGTAAAAAAAAAAAGTTTTTCGAACTCGTGTACTTTTGTTTACAAGGCGAGGACCTTAACCACCTCTAAAAGTAAGAAAAAAAGAAAGTCTGAGTGAGAAAAAGTTGGCAAGGAGAAAAAATAAAACAAAAGAGAGAAGAGAATTCAAGTTTAATCAGAGAGAAAACACAGGGTTAATAATTTACTAGCTCCATACAGGGTTGACTGAGTTAGTGGGTTAGGTAGCGCACAAAATATAAAATTATCATTCTGCACATTTTTACATGCTTTTCTCCTTCTTCTTTTCTTTTGATTACCTACGTATTTATCTTTTATTTAAGCCAACCTAGGTAGCTTGGAGGGCTGTAAGCTCTAAGGTCTCTGGTTCGATTCCCTCCTTTGGCGGATTTTCTCCTAACCCCCCTAAGGTTCGTTCTCGGAACAGCTGGCTTTGTTCTATCCTATGCCCTCTCTTCGCTTATCCTGATGGGATAATGTTCGTTCTCGGAACGGCTGGCTTTCTCCTATCCTGTCTTCCTTCTCCCTTCGATTTCGGGACGAAAAGACCATAGCAATTACAGTTCCCTCTGTCAAACCTCTTGAAAAAAAAAAAAAAAAAAAAAAACTTTTTTCTTCGATTTTTGTCTTTTGTTTACCCTGTATAACACATACATACGTATTGAAGAGAGAACATATCAGACTAGTAGGTAGGATTCCCCAGTGAAAAAAAAAACATCTCTCTCTCTCTCTCTCTCTTTCTATTTCTCTCTCTCTCTCTCTCTCTCTCTCTATTTCTCGCCTTTTGAATAGAATCCACTCTCCTAGGGAATTCTTTTCATAGGAAATATAAGAGGAAGATCCTTGTATCTCTCTCTCTCTCTCTCTCTCTCTCGTCTTTCTTCTTCTCTTTTGTCTCTTCCCCCCTCTACTTTTTTTTACTCTTTCTCTTTTTTTATTTCATTTTTTTCGCTTGGCGTTCACTGAAGTGCCTCTCTAGCTCTGAGTGAGAGAGAGAGCCTAGCTTTTCTCTCTCTCTCTCTCTATCTCTTAAGAGGAAGACTCCATTCTGCCTTTCTCTCTCTCTCTCTCTCTCTCTCTCTCTCTCTCTCGTCTTTCTTCTTCTCTTTTGTCTCTTTCCCCCTCTCTACTTTTTTTTACTCTTTCTCTTTTTTTATTTCATTTTTTCGCTTGGCGTTCACTGAAGTGCCTCTCTAGCTCTGAGTTAAAGAGACAGAGAGAGAGAGAGAGAGAGAGAGAGAGAGAGAGAGAGAGAGAGAGAGAGAGAATCAGAGTAGGTAAACTTGAAATCGGAATGAGAGAGAGAGAGAGAGAGAGAGAGACACAGAGACATAGGGAGGGAGGGAATCTACGAAGTGATACTAGGTATATTCTTTTGTCATTTTCTGTATGTTTGGGCGAATTGGGCGAATTGTGTAGCCTTTGAAGACTTTTGTCCATATTTCTTCCTCTACTTCTTTTTGTTTTCTCCTTCTCCTCATTTCTCTCCTCCTTCTCTTCTTTTTCCTTACGTAGCAAAAAAAAGAGAGAGAGAGAGAGAGAGAGAGAGAGAGAGAGAGAGAGAGAGAGAGAGAGAGAGAGAGAGAGAGAGAGAGAGAGTACTTCATTACTATGTACGGGAAAGTGCTGACGTCATTTTTATCCCTTTTGTACACAAATTTCAATCCGGGGTGGTGCTGCAGAACGCCAAGAGCCCAGAGTGTTCCTTATTTTCTTTTGAGGTTTTTATGGAGGAAACAGAGGGAACTGTAACTGTTGAAGACTTTTGTCCATATTTCTTCCTCTACTTCTTTTTGTTTTCTCCTTCTCCTCATTTCTCTCCTCCTTCTCTTCTTTTTCCTTACGTAGCAAAAAAAAAAGAGAGAGAGAGAGAGAGAGAGAGAGAGAGAGAGAGAGAGAGAGAGAAAAACTTTAGTGATCGGAGAAATTGAAAAAAGTTCGAAAATTTGTAAAAATTCTCCTCCTCTTCCTTCTTCTCCTCCTCTTTTTGCGCTATTTGTACATACAACACTATGGGTTCGACTATAAATTACCCTTCCCTTCCCACTCCACCCTCTCCCCCTCCACTATTATGTGTCCCTTCTCTCCCTCCCTCCTTCTCTCTTTTCCCTTCCTTTCAGTTTTGTCTCTTCTCCCTCCTCCTATTTCCGATTCTCTCCCTTCTTCATTTCTCTTTGGTGAAACTTTCTCCGGGTCTTCGCCGAAACAGAAAGTTTCTCCGAATTTACTTATTCGTTTTACTATATTTTTCTCCTCCTCTTCTCTTTCTTCTCCTTCGCTTCCTTCTTTTCCTTGGTCTTCTTTTCTTCCTTCTCCTCTCCATCCTCTTCTTAGAATACTACTTATTTTACCTATTTGCTCCTTTTTTTACTTTCCTTATCCTATAGGAAGGAAAGTAATGTAATCGGGTCAAATTTTCGATGGTCAGTTTTTTGTGCCAAAACACGTTTTGAGGTCCCTAGAGCCTAAATCCAAAGTTTCAGCCATTGGTCCGTGTGTGTGTGTGCGTGTGTGTGTATGTGTGTGTGTGTGTGTGTGTGTGTGTGTGTGTGTGTGTGTGTGTGTGTGTGTGTGTGTGTGTGTGTGTGTGTGTGTGTGTGTGTGTGTGTGTGTGTGTGTGTGTGTGTGTGTGTGTGTGTGTGTGTGTGTGTGTGTGTGTGTGTGTGTGTGTGTGTGTGTGTGTGTGTGTGTGTGTGTGTGTGTGTGTGTGTGTGTGTGTGTGTGTGTGTGTGTGTGTGTGTGTGTGTGTGTGTGTGTGTGTGTGTGTGTGTGTGTGTGTGTCTGTCTGTAAACAAAATATCTCGAGAACGGTAAGAACTAGAGACTTGAAATTTGGTATGTAGCTGTCAAATGTGACAAGGATGCGACACAAAACGTTTGGTCAAAATGGGTCCTGCGGTTGGCGGTATTTTGACCGCTTTTTGGCGGTTTTCAGCTACCTATATCGACTAAACGGTTAGAGATATTTATTTATTTATTTGATACATCATTGTAAATGTTACAACAGAACACCCAAATAAGCACCATTCAACAGAATAAGGAAAGTCGTGTGATGTTCACACCAGATTTTTTTTTGTCCCTCTACAGTACTCCTCCTTCTTTTCATTTTACCTCGTTTCGATCTAGGATGCTCTTCTTCCTCATTATTCTCCTCCTTTGTTACAACTACAACTGATTCTCTTTCACCTTTGTGTCCTCATTCTCATCCTTGTCCTCCTCCTCTTTTCTCATCTCTTTCTCCTCCTCTCCCTTCTCCAACTTCTCCTCCTCCTTTTCTTTCTCCTCCTCCTCTTTTCTCATCTCTTTCTCCTCCTCTCCCTTCTCCAACTTCTTCTCCTCCTCCTTTTATTCTTTCTCCTCCTTCTCCTCCTCCTTTTCTTTCTCCTCCTTCTCCTCCTCCTCCTTCTCTTTCTCCTCCTCCTCCTTCTCCTCCATTTTCTCTATTTCATTCGTCTTTTCTCTGCGTTACAATTACTTTCCCAAAGGTTCCGCAGGTTGCACCGAGACAAAACTTTTGGAGGTGGCTTGCAACTTGAGGTTGGCTTCCATAAGAAACCAGGTCCTTTTTACACCGTGAGATAGAGAACTACGATATCTTTGGGACAGGGAAACTCAACTAGTTGGCTTCCATAAGAAACCAGGTCCTTTTTACACCGTGAGATAGAGAACTACGATATCTTTGGGACAGGGAAACTCAACTAAAAAAATAACAATGGCCAGCTTAGATAGCTTATTGGTTGGTAGCGCGTCTGCCTTGTAAGCGCTAGGCTGCTGGTTCGCTTCCTGCCCGGAGCGAACTACTTTATCCTGAACAGATAATGTTCGTTCTCGGAACGGCTGACTTTCTCCTATCCTGTCCTGTTTCTCCCTTCGATTTTAGACGATAAAACCTCCGTTGTTACAAGTGTAACTATCCCTCTATCAAACCTTTGAAAAAAAAAAAAACATGGCGTCGTGTTGCTTTTGGTTTTAGAGCCGCCATCATGGTCATGGCAGATAAACTGAGAGTGACGTGATAGTAGTGTGACTATCCTGAACGAAATTACATACAATATTATGGGAAAACATTGAACTACATCTTTCTAATTCCCCATGAGCTCACGTGACGTGATAGTAGTGTGACTATCCTGAACGAAATTACATACAATATTATGGGAAAACATTGAACTACATCTTTCTGACTCCTCATGAGCTCACGTGACGTGACGTGACGTGATGATAGCGTATTTCTACCTTTCAGCCTGACCTTAATGTTAGATAAAGCTTTGTGCTATTCCCTAATAGAAATTATCTCTCTCTTTTTTTCATTACTTGAAGAGTTTATGCAACCAGAAACTCACAACTCATAATTAACCAGGTGAGAGAGAGAGAGAGAGAGAGAGAGAGAGAGAGAGAGAGAGAGAGAGAGAGAGAGAGAGCGAGAAAGAGAGACAAGATCTCCAACATGCGGCAAAAAGTACCTAGTTCTTCCTCTCTCTCTCTCTCTCGCGTTCTTTGAGAATTATTTCTCTCTCTAACGAAGCGATGTGAAGGAACAAAGTGAGTTCTAGGATTTTGACCCGCTAGGCTGCGGGTTCGATTCCTGCCCGGGGCGAACTTCATCCTACACAGACTAGGTTCGTTCTCGGAACGGTTGGCTTTCTCCTATCCAGTTCTTCTCCTCTCTCTGAAAGTTTGGAAGCCCCTGTGTTAGAAAAATATTCATACTAAACGTTTCTTAACCTTAATGTTCCTTGTTCGTATATGAAGGAAAGAGAAGTATTGTTTGACATATTCTCTCCCCCTGGAAGCCTCCCTGTGATGTCTGTCGTCATCCTTTCACACAGCTTCCGGGTCGCCTCTTCGATACCCCGGGGGGGTTTTTTTTTTGAGATGCCATTCAGCTTAGTTCGCTTGAAGATTTATAGCCCATCTGCCTTGTAAGCTAGAGGTAGCGGGTTCTATTTCTGCTCGGGGCAAACTTTATCCTAAACAGATAAGGTTCGTTCTCGGAACGGCTGGCTTTCCTCCTATCCTGTCCTCCTTTCCTCTTCGATTTCGGGACGATAAGACCTCAGTATTCTCAGTAGGTAGTTGGTTAGATCCCTCTCTTTTTCTCTCCAATTAGTTTAGGGTTAGATTACGTTTATAGGACACAGGAGGACTGGAGGACCTAAAATGACATCCTACGTATCACGGAACATAAAAAGCTTTTGAACCAAACCCCCCTCCCCCCCCTTCCTTTTTTTTTGTCTTCGGAAAAAATAAAAGTTAAAACCCATCGCTTTGTACCCCTCTCTCTCTCTTCTCCTTTATCTTTCCCTCTCCTTCCTTTTCTCTCTCCCCTCTCTTTTCTCCCTCTTTGTCCCCTCCCCTCCTTTTTCTCCTTCTCCTTTCTCTCCTCCTCTCCCTCCACATCTTTTTTCCCCCTCCAAAAATTCTTTGCAAACAAAAAGAATAAGGGGAGCAAAAATCTGTAGAACGCTGAAAAGCCTGAAGTGATTTTTCTTTTTTTTTTTTACTTTTCATTAATATCTTTCTTTTGTCAAAGATACTCATGTGCCCCTTTGGAAGGTAGTATGTACCTACTGAGTATATATGTACCTATGGATCTACCCCTGTAATAATAATAATAATAAACTCTTGAGTGGAGGGTAACCACTAGGCGAGGTTAACCCCGGAGGCGTTCTCTACCACCTAACCCTTAGAGCTCCATTATTATGTGGTCAAAATCTCAAATAAATGAGAATAAAATTCCATGCCTCGGCTGGGATCGAACCCATGCCCTCCTGTTTACCAGGTGAGCGTCTTGACCACTACGCTACCATGTACCTATCCATCGTGAGCTAAACCTTCGCGTTCAAACAAAAACCGGACTTTTTTGCTATGAGTTTTGATAGAACGAAATGTAACTGCGGTCTTATCGTCCCGAGATCGAAGAGAGAAGGAAGACAGGATAGAAGAAAACTAGCGGTTCGGAGAACAAACATTATCCGTTCATAATAAAATCCGCCCCGGGCGGGAATCGAACCCGCGGCACTTAGAAGGCAGACAGACCAACCAAGCTAACTAGGTATATAGGAGGCTGGCGGGTGATTATGACTGTCCGGAATATTTGTTTAAACTACGCTCTTAGCCAGCCTAGTTAGCTTCGTTGGTAGTGCGTCTGCCTTGTAAGCGCTAGGCCGCGGGTTCGATTCCCGCCCGGGGCGGATATTATCCTGATGGGATAATGTTCGTTCTCGGAACGGCTGGCTTTCTCCTATCCTGTCTTCCTTCTCTCTTCGATTTCGGGACGATAAGACCATAGCAGTTACAGTTCCCTCTGTCAAACCTCTTAAAAAAAAAAAAACCTACGTCAATAGTTTGAAGAGACGCCCGGCATAAATCAACACGGAACAGAGTTTTGATGTTTTACTGATTTTTTTTTTTTTTTTTTTTTTTTTTTTTTTTTTTTATTTTATGTTAAAATTTTTTTTGTCAAACCTCTTAATCCCCCCCCCCGCTCTTAGGTTTTTCAGCCATGATATTCTTCTTCTGCCTGGGCCTCTTACTCCATGGACCTTACCCTGGAAGATCTTGTGCAGCTTCCCTACATTAACAAACCACCTCTTCATCCCTGAATGGGAGAGAAGGGATCAATGGATAGGAGGGAGAGGGAATAAAAAAGAAGTTTTAAAGATTTGGTTAAATGAAAAGTTTGGAGGGAACGAAGAAGAAAGCTGGGAGAGAAATATGAGCTCCCATTACGAGAGGCCTGCCTAATATTAAATTAGGGGTGAGAGAGGGGGAGGAGGGAGGGGGATTAAGAGAAGAGAGAGAGAGAGGGATAAAGAGGAGAGAGGCCAAATTATTATATTAGAAATGGAGAGAGAGAGAGAGGGAGAAGAAGATGTCACAAACTTTGATAAGGAGGAGAAGGAGACAGAAAATATGCGAAAGACATTAAGAAATGGGAGGGAGAGAGAGGGAGAAAGAGAGGGAGAGACAGGGAGAGAGAGAGAGAGAGAGAGAAAGAGATAAGATGGGTATTTTTTCAGGCAACTGTCAGGAACATACACACATCTTCTCTCTCTCTCTCTCTCTCTTTCTCTCTCGTGGTTTATGATATTTGATCCTTGGACAAACAGAGATTACTCAGAAACCTTTTTATTGTATTTCCCCCTCTCTCTCTCTATCTGTCCTTCTTTTTCTCTCTCTCTCTCGTCTTTCCCTTTTCATTCCCTTTTCTTCGTCTCATTTTCTCTTTCCTCCGCTTTCCCTTCCTATCTCTTCCTTTTTTCTCTCTTCCTCATAATTTTCTTTCCTTTTCTCTCTCTTTCTCTGAAGAATGAAAAGAAAAAAGAAGAAACAATGAACGAAGGAACAAGAGAGAGGAAGAACCAACAGGGTTAATGCTATACCAAAGTCCGAAGCTGAAAGAGAAAGAGAACCAAACGTACGAAACAACACAACAAGGAAATATCACAGCAAAGCGACAAGAACCATCTCGAAATGTGGAAGATATGAAAATAGACGACGAAAAAGATAGAAGATATAGCAACAGAAGACGAAAAAGTAAGGAAGGAAAGGAGAAGAGAAAGGAGGAACATGAAGAGAAAGAAGAATAAGAATACGATCGTATGCCATCAAATTCTAAACGAACCAAAAACATCCTACAACGAAACATATAATACAAACGGCAAGAACCATCTCGAAATGTGGAAGATATATGAAAATAGACGACGAAAAAGATAGAAGATATGACAACAGAAGACGAAAAAGTAAGGAAGGAAAGGAGAAGAGAAAGGAGGAACATGAAGAGAAAGAAGAAGAATTTACAATCGTATGCCATCAAATTCTAAACGAACCAAAACATCCTACAACGAAACATGTAATACAAACGGAAAGAATCATCTCGAAATGTGGAAGGTATGAAAATAGACGACGAAAAAGATAAAAGATATAGCAACAGAAGACGAAAAAGTAAGGAAGGAAAGAAGAAGAGAAAAGAGGAACATGAAGAGAGAGAAGAAGAATTTACAATCATAATATATATGCTATCAAATTGTGAACGAACCAAAAACATCCTACAACGAAACATATAATACAAACGGAAAGAATCATCTCGAAATGTGGAAGATATAGACAATTAGACAACAGCAGACGAAGAAGGAAGGAAAGAAGAAGAGAAAGGAGGAACATGAAGAGAAAGAAGAAGAATTTACAATCGTATGCCATCAAATTCTAAACGAACCAAAAACATCCTACAACGAAACATATAACACAAACGGAAAGAATCATCTCGAAATATAGAAGATACCTATGACGAAAGATGAAGAAAATCTAGAAGAAGCAGAAGAAGAAATTAAAGAATAAGAAGAAAATGAAGAAGAAAAAGGAGAAGAAGAAGAAGAAGAGGAGGAGGAAGAAGAAGGAAGAAAAAAGAACATCACAATTCACCAAAAACGGAAAGCAAGATAGAAGATATGACAAAAGAAGAAGAAAATCTAGAAAAAGGATAAGAAGAAGAAAAAGAAGAAGACGAAAAGAAAGGAGAAGAGAAAGATTGGCATATTATTAATAACAAATTAATTCACCCTCATCAATCTTCTTTCTTATTAATCCGTTCCTCCTCCCTCTTCTCTTCCTTCTCCTCCAAAAAAATTTAAAAAAAAAAAAAAAAAAAAAAAAAAAAAAAAAACTCTTCACAAAAGAGACACACTCTTTTGAATTCCCCCCCCTATTCCCCAGTGTTACCCGTCGCCACTGGCTATTGGTGTGGGGGGGGGCTTATTGAATTTTCACGGGTAAATGTGCACTGATGTGGTAGTGGTGTGGTGTGGGGGCGGGTGACACCCCCATCATGTAAAATGTTCTAAACAATTTTGTATACAATAAGGCTGTGTGCTTCCCAACGATCAAAACAGAGTGGAGAGCAAAGAGCGTAGAGCTTTTTGCTCTCAGTTCTATTCGTTACATATGAAATGTTTAGGTGTATTTTACTGTCGGAAACTGACCACTGGAGAATATCAGTCGCGCTTACTTGGGTGATGTTTCAAAGTCATAGAGCAGGAAAAATGAGGACCAACGGAATTTTTCTTTTTCTTCTATGACTTCTAGATCCCGAGATAAATCGATTTAAAAAATACCTGTAAATCGTGAACTTTGACGTCACGGCATACGCTCCCGTAGTCGATTAAAAAATACCGGTAAATCGTGAACTTTGACATCACGGCATACGTTTCCGTAGGCGATGACGTCACATCAAATGTTTCAAGCGAAGCTCCTTCGCAGGCAACACATTAATGTGTTTGTGCGCATACGTTTCTGCGCGTTTCTTTTTGCTCCTCCGCTAGCGCGCTTGCATAGTGGCGCTACCTAACGGACGAAAAAAACAACTGCGTAAAGTCTGACGTCACACACATTTGAATTCTTTCATTAGAACGGAAAATGGAAATTGAATTTTCGACCTTTTATAGTTATTACTTTCTATATTTTCGGAGTTTTGACCTCAGATTTGGATTTTTCCCAACTTTTTACATAGGAATCGACCATTTATTTATAATTTTTACCCATTTGCAACTGCTCCATTGAGTTTCTTTTGGAGCACTGGTCCATTGTTCATCGAAAGGAAAATACACCCTTTGTTTGTTTGTTAATCTATTTGTTTGTTTTGTTTGACTAACAGTTGTCGTACTCGTCTTCCATGTTGCAGGCTTCGGGTTCGTGACGTTCCAGTGTGAAGATGTAGTAGACAAAGTGTGTGAAATACATTTCCATGAAATCAATAACAAAATGGTAAGTTCTCTTTCCCACTTTAGTATGTATCATAATTTGTTTTTATACCCGTGGATTGCCTCAGGATTGAGTTCAATACGAGGTTGACCAGCCTAGTTAGCTTGGTTGGTAGCGCGTCTGCCTTGTAAGCGCTAGGCCGTGGGTTCGATTCCCACCAGGAGTGTATTTTATCCTGATGGTATAATGTTCGCTCTCGGAACGGCTGGCTTTCTCCTATCCTGTCTTCCTTCTCTCTTCGATTTCGGGACGATAAGACCTTAGCAGTTACAGTTCCCTATATCAAACCTCTTTTTTTTAATAAAAGTTTTGTCCATGGTGGGGATCGAACTAGGAACCTTCTGCGCGTTACCACTGGTCTAACTGTTCTCTCAATGTTTCATTTTTGTTTTCTTCTGGACTTCTAGTATTTTACCTATTGTTTTCTCTAGTAATTTACTTCCCCTACTTTTTCTTCCTTTCGTTTCCCCTCCCAGTTTATTTCCTGTTAAGAAACAACGTGAATTTATTGTTTTTCCCTCCCCTCTCTTCCTTCCCTTCATTTCTCTCCCTCTCCTGTCCCACCAATTCGTTCCCCTTCTCTCTTTCTTCCCCTCATTTCTCCCTCTCCTCCCTTTTTTCCGTCCAGTCCCTTTC
>NW_007380225.1:0-3241 GCF_000475195.1 Diaphorina citri | reverse complement strand
AATAATAATAATAATAATAATAATAATAATAATAATAATAATAATAATAATAATAATAATAATAATAATAATAATAATAATAATAATAATAATAATAATAATAATAATAATAATAATAATAATAATAATAATAATAATAATAATAATAATAATAATAATAATAATAATAATAATAATAATAATAATAATAATAATAATAATAATAATAATAATAATAATAATAATAATAATAATAATAATAATAATAATAATAATAATAAAAATAGGAATTGCTTACCCCTAAAGGGGAAGAAGAGGAACCTAAATCAAGAAAACAGTTGAAGTTACGATGTTACCTCTTCTAGAACAGATTTACTAGTATATAATATATAAAGGGGATTTAGCTAAAAATAAATACATAAATAGTTTAGGTTATCTTTATTGGTAGGTGTTTAGGTACCACTTAAGTTATAATTTAGGAACCCCTGATTATGTTGTTATCAGATGATTTTAGAAAATAAACATATTCTCGGACTTGACTTTTGATCTTGCTAAAATGAAGTATCGATCCTGTTCTTATTTTATCTAATTAAAACACGTTTTGAGGTCCCTAGAGCCTAAATCCAAAGTTTCAGCCATTGGTCCGTGTGTCTGTGTGTCTGTCTGTAAACAAAATATCTCGAGAACGGTAAGAGCTAGAGACTTGAAATTTGGTATGCATCTTTCAAATGTGACAAGGATGCAACACAAAACGTTTGGTTAAAATAGGTGCTGCGGTTGGCGGTATTTTGACCGCTTTTTGGCGGGTTTCGACCGCTTTTTGGCGGTTTTCAGCTATATCGACTAAACGGTTAGAGATATTGTAAATGTTGCAACAGAACACCCAAATAAGCACCATTCAATAGGATAAGGAAAGTCGTGTGATGTTCACACCAGATTTTTTCTCAGTGTTCGGTAGTTAAAGGGTCGGTTTTCTATTCACATCTCTTCCTAAGTAGCACAGGAGACCCTTCACTCCTTTTCATTCAAGGAGTGATTCCTTTTCATTGGGTGACAGTGAGAAGTGCACTTCACCAGTATCGATCCTATGTTTCTATTCAGATAACTGAATGCAGGAAGTGAGGTCAAAGTTTTAGCTCGACAGTTTTTCATTTAATGTCTGTTCGTCTCCGTCTCATCATGATGATTATCGTATGGTTTGTCTGATTTTGCTCAAGATCGATTCTTTGGAACCGTTTACAAAAGAGAACTAGAATGAGCAGAACAAGGAGAGAGAGAGAGAGAGAGAGAGAGAGAGAGAGAGAGAATGAGTTGAAAAAAAAAAATAGAAAAGAAGACATCAGACAAAGCAAAATGAAATATAGAGAAAGAAAGGAAAGAGATAGAGAGAAAGAATTGAAGTTTGAGAGAGAGAGAGAGAGAGAGAGAGAGAGAAGAGTAAGCGATAAATAGGATAGAGAGAAAGAGAAGAGTGAGAGAGATGGCCGTATGATATGACAATACAAAACAAAAATGCCAACTAAAGAGAGAGAGAGAGAGAGAGAGAGAGAGAGGGAGAGAGAAATGTTGAATCAGATTTTAAAAAGCGCGAGAGAGAGAAAAGATTGAGAATGAGAAAGAGAGATAGAGAGAGAAAGAAAGAAAGGGAGGTAGGTACTCCATTTCACTTTGTCTGATTAATGTTCATCTCTCTCTCACCCTTTTCTCCATATCAAAAAGAGAGAGAGAGAGAGAGAGAGAGAGAGAGAGAGAGAGAGAGAGAGAGAGAGAGAGAGAAAGAAAGGGAGGTAGGTACTCCATTTCACTTTGTCTGATTAATGTTCATCTCTCTCTCTCTTTCTCTCTCCCTCTCTCTCACCCTTTTCTCCATATCAAAAACGTAAACACTGAAAAGTTTATTTGTCTTTTTTCTCTCTCTCTCTCTCTCTCTCTCTCTCTCTCTCTCTCCGTATAAAAGCTATTCTGGATTCATCTATCACATATAATAACATGTGATATATACCTACTGATATAAATACCTATATGATATGTAATCTATCATATTTTATTGTACATATACAGGGTGTAATATATCCTCGAGTTTGGGTTAGGTAGCACGCAAAAACATTTTTTTTTTCCAAGAAGTTTGGGAATAGTCGGAATTGTAAAAACGAAGGTCTTATCGTCCCGAAATCGAATAAAAAAAGTAGGACAGTATAGGAGAAAGTCAGCCGTTCCGAGAACGAACCTGATCTGTTTAGGAATAAGTTCGTCCCAGCCAAGGTTTGGGAGTTATTGGACTTGTAAGGCTGTGTCCTGTCCACTGTCCATGTGATATATACCTACTGATATAAATACCTATATGATATGTAATCTATCATATTTTATTGTACATATACAGGGTGTAATATATCCTCTAGAGTTTGGGTTAGGTAGCACGCAAAAACTTTTTTTTTTTCAAGAAGTTTGGGATTAATCGTCAGAATTGTAAAAACGAAGGTCTTATCGTCCCGAAATCGAATAAAAAAAGTAGGACAGTAAAGGAGAAAGCCAGCCGTTCCGAGAACGAACCTGATATGTTTAGGAATAAGTTCGTCCCAGCCAAGTTTTGGGAGTTATTGGACTTGTAAGGCTGTGTCCACAGTCCACACGTAGTCCACGTCCGTCGATCGAGGTTAAGATGAATAAAGAATTAGGAGGATACGAGGAAGAAGAAGAAGAAAAGAGGAAGCTCTCTCCTGAAAAGGTAAGAAAGAGGAGGAGAAAGAAGAACAATAAGAAAAAGAGAGGAAGAAGGAAAGATATGAGAAATGAACAACCCTATATTTCATACTATCAAACATTCAAACAGGAATACAGGGACAGAGAAAAATGACCACTAGTCTACACCTCTTCTCTCTTCCTTCTCCTCCTCCTCCTCTTCGTACTCTTTCGCCTCCTCCAACTCCTCTTTCTCCTTCCCCTACTCTTCTTCCTTCTTCTCCTCCTCCTCCTTTTTCTACCTTCCTTCTCACTCTACTCACCATTTCCTACATTCTAAACCTCTTTCCGCTCCTTTTCAACTTCTTTTCTTTCAGTCTTATTCTCATTCTTCTTTTTCTTGCTCTTCTTCTTCTTCTTCCTACCTCTCTCCTCCTTTTATTTTTCAACTTTTTATTCTCTCCTCTAACTTTTTTCTCTCTTCTCCTCCTCCCATTCTCCTTCCCCTCCTGCATCTATCCCACTCTTTCGTGATCAACCAAAATTCATTGGCTACTGTTCTCTCTCTTCCCTCCCTCCCTCC
>NW_007380224.1:10433-27822 GCF_000475195.1 Diaphorina citri | reverse complement strand
CTCCCTTTCTTCTATCTCTCACTTTTTCTTTCTTTTCGCTTCTGCTTTCGGAAGAGAAATTTCTCTCTTTATAAGAAAAGTTGAATCTTCCTCCTCCTCCTCCTCTTCCTCGACCCTCCTTTTCCTCCTACTTTCTTTAATCTTCATTTTCTTCACTGCCCTTTGTCTTATTCGTCTCCTTTTGTTTTTAGTTTCCCTCCTCCTCCTCCCTCATCTTCTTCTCTTCCTCCTCCTCCTTTCTTTCATCTTCATTTTCTTCACTGCCCATTCTCTCCTCCATTTTATTCGTCTCCTTTACTTTTTAGTTCCCCTCCAACTCTTTATTCACATCCTCCTCCTCCTTTCTTCTCAAATCTTTTTTCTCTTCCACCCTTTTCTCTTCCGTCGTCCGTCCATTACTCCTTCCTCTCCTCTTTATCATCTTGTTTGTTCTTCTTTTCTCCCTCTTCTTTTGTTTTCCCTATCTCCTTTCTTTTTCTTCTTCCTCAAAACTTTCTCTCTCTTCGTCGTTTCTTCTCTTCCTTTATCTTCATCCACCTACTGCTCATTCTTCAAATCTTCCTCCTCCTTCTTCCACCTGTTTCTTCTTACTTTTCCTTTTATTTCCTCCTCTTCATCTTCTCTATCTTCATCCACCTACTGCTCATTCTTCAAATCTTCCTCCTCCTTCTTCCACCTGTTTCTTCTTACTTTTCCTTTTATTTCCTCCTCATACTCTATTCTTACTTTTCATTTTGTTTCGTATCCCGTGAATTCTGACATGGCCAGGGATTAGCCTGTCTGAGAAACATCAATGTCAAAGAAAAGAGAAGCTAGGGTTGTTTTAAAATTTGTTTTCCTTACATCTTCCTCTCCTCCTTCTTCTCCTCCTCCTTCTTATTCTGATTCTTCTTCTTCCCCTTCTTCTTGTTCTTCCTCCTTTTCCGTCTTTCTTCCTCTTCTCCTTTCTAATTCCTTCATCTTCTATACGTGTTATTTTTCTCCCTTCCTTCTTGATCTTCTTGTTTTTCTCCTTTTTCATTCCTTATTTCTCGCCTCCCATCAGTCTTTTCTTTTTTCTTCCTCTTTCTCTTCGAAATTATTGCTTCGAATAAACACGGGAGTTTTACTTTGATGAATTTTGAGCTTACGAAGCTGAGTGAGTGAACCTTAAAATAGTTGTTGTTTTAGCGGCTTTAGCTTTCGCCGATTGGCAATATGTAGCAGAATAAAGATATCTTTTTGTATCTGCTATACACTGATGTGATTGATGGTCTCTAGCTCTAGCCATGATGAATTGGCTGGCTCGTCCTGAACCGCAGTCAACCATCGTGAGGACTTGTGCTTGGTCTTTAAAAGCAGAGAGAATCCTTTGAGGAACTGCCCGCTAGCTAGGCTGGTTAGGGTTAGCTGTTCTCCTCCCTGTTTATATAGTCTCACGGTCAAACGCTTGGGCTGTGGGCTTTAAAATGGTCAGTAGCATTATGTTGGCTCAGAGCCCCCAGAGGCCATCAACTATGGGAACCGGTGCATTGAATGTACCAACTAATATTGATAGGCGCTGGCAACAAAAAAACCTTACTTACATACCACCTAAAACACACATCACCCACAAAGTTAAAACGAACCAAAGTTTCAAATTTCCCCCACCCTTTCAAATTTTTCGAACCCCCCCTCTCAGAGAGGAAATTTATCCCAAAATATCTCCCCCATTACGACTTTTTAAGCTGACGCCAACATCTTGTTTTACGTAATACCTCTCAACTTACTTTTCATCCGAAATATCCCTCCAATCACACCAAATCACACCTTTCCTTCAAAATTTTCTCGAAGAACACCCATCTTTCAAACACACATCACAGTCTTTTCCCCCTTCCCTTTTCTCATCCCTCCCTAAAGGAGGGAGGGGTATTTTATTAATAGGAACAGGAAGAAGGAAGCGGAGAAGGTGGCTGTAGTGGAGGAGGAGCAGGAGGAGGCGGCAAAGGAGGTGGAGGAGAAGATGGAGTTAGAGAAAGCGATGGAGAATAAGAAGGAAGCGAAGGACCATAGGGAGGAGAAGAAAGAGGAGAAGGAGGAGGAGGAGACAAAGCAGAAAATGTTGGTGCTGCTGGAGGTAGAGTAGAAGCAAAAGGAAGAGGAAGTAAAAGAGAAGCCGGAGTTGGCGAAGGAACACAAGGAGGAAGTCGAGAAAGAGGCGAAAAAGAAAAAGGAAGAGGAGGAGGAGGAGAAGGAGAAGAAGAAGAAGAAGAAGAAGAAGAAGAAGAAGCGAATTAGAAAGAAGACAAGAAGGAAGAGGAGGAGGAGAAGAAGAAGAAGAAGAAGAAGACGAAGGATAATAGGGAGAAAGTAGAGAAGGAAGAAGGAGGAGAAGAAAGAGGAAGCATTGTTCTTAAGACTGGCTTTATCTGTCGTGTTCCACACGTCAGCAAACTCCACAAAAAGTCCTTCGTCATCAGCGTTGCTCAAAGTTTTTAACCTGTAGCTTAACTATCTTTTTTCAAAGGAAGAAGTGAAAATACCGTCTTGATACTGAGAACTGCCCAAACTGAATATAGGTACTGCCTTTACTGGCCTCGTGTGATCATGACTGGCATCCAGTAACATCCACTAGAAACGTGATAGGTACCTGATGAGGTATAATAAGACATCGATATTCATATCATAGACGTGATCTTTATTTATTTAAATAAGTATATTTTACCACCAATAACATACGTACGAGTAGGTACGCTCGCCACGTGATATTCTAACACACGCCATACAGTATACAGTTCTGGAGACGAACCAAAATATTAATAATTAAACCATCTTTTTAACAAATTAAATGGGAAACCAGGCATCGCAACCATTTATTCAGAATTCAGATGCAGTGGTTTGTGCCATGCCAATTTTTCAACTTAAATTAGAAATGAGGCGAGAGAAGAAGATAGCGATGGCCCCATGGAGTGTTCCTCAACTTTGGGAACGACCTATGTCCCCGTGATGCTGAAGGATAATATCATGTCCTAGATATTGATGTTTGGTGCTGACTGGCATTTAATTTACATATTGGAACATCAGCATACGAGGTGAATGAAAAGACAATGCGTACTTCTTTCTAAAATTGGTGGCGCTAATTTTGATAACGTTCCCTTTTTCCCTGAAGGAGAGTGAAAACACTGTCGGTGCAGATTAATGTTCTGGACACTAGCGCTCCCTCTGCTGACTAAATTGGAATTTCGAAATAATTATATTATGTATTTAAGAGGACTTGTTCATTGTAATGCCATAGAAGAGCGGCATCGACATTACGGATATTTGCCAACATTTTCCCCTCTCTTTTCTACAATGCTGAAGAGGGAGGTCTCCTCTCTAATGCTGAAGGAGCATAATATTTAGGTATAAATGGAAACTTCTTAAATAAAATATTGGCCGTGCTGATTTATATTCTGGACATCCAGGTTTGTCTTTGAAACCTCGGGACTTTTTTCCTGGGGAATTTTTTACACCTGGTATCTCAGTCAGCATGATGGCAATCTGCAGCTGTGATTAAAATATACATGGGTTTCCACTGCATTTGACGACAAGAGAACGGCAGGGTTGTGAAATAAAGGTCAATTTCAAAGAGGACTGAGTAATTAATCACAAGGTGTTTTAATCCTATGTTCTTTCCTATATGAGAGAGAGAGAAAGAGGGGGAGAGAGAGAGGAGAGGAAGAAAACCTATCTATCTCTTATACATAAGTAAAAAGTACTTTTCTTGACGAAAACTTTCATATCCTATCTCTCTCTCTCCCCTCACTCTCTCCCTCCTTATGCCATCTAATTTATGTGAGCTTAAATGTATGTTACTTCCCCCTTCTCTTGATATCCCCCCTCCTCTACTTTGCTCGTTGCTTTCTATTCCGCCATCAAAATCCTGACGATAAAATTTCAACGAAAGATTTAATTTGGGGATGCACAAAGACAGCGGAATCGCTCGAACGAACTGGGTGGGCTTTCGAGAATATTCGGTAATCGGAATCATCAGGGGGGGGATTATGAACTTATTAGATCACCCTGTATTTTCCTTCAAAATTTTCTCGAAGAACACCTATCTTTCAAACACACATCACAGTCTTTTCCCCCTTCCCTTTTCTCATCCCTCCCTAAAGGAGGAAGGGGTATTTTATTAATAGGAACAGGAAGACGGAAGCGGAGAAGGTGGCTGTAGTGAAGGAGGAGGAGGAGGAGGCGGCAAAGAAGGAGGAGAAGATGGAGATATAGAGAAAGCGAAGAAGAATACGAAGGAAGCGAAGGACCATAGGGAGGAGAAGAAAGAGGAGAAGGAGGAGGAGACAAAGCAGAAAATGTTGGTGCTGCTGGAGGTAGAGTAGAAGCAAAAGGAAGAGGAAGTAAAAGAGAAGCCGGAGTTGACGAAGGAGCACAAGGAGGAAGTCGAGAAAGAGGCGAAAAAGAAAAAGGAAGAGGAGGAGGAGGAGGAGGAGGAGAAGAAGAAGAAGAAGCGAATTAGAAAGAAGACAAGAAGGAAGAAGTGTGAGAAGGAAGAGGAAGAGAAGGAGAAGAAGAAGAAGACGAAGGATAATAGGGAGAAAGTAGAGAAGGAAGAAGGAGGAGGAGAAGAAAGAGGAAGCATCGTTCTTAAGACTGGCTTTATCTGTCGTGTTCCACACGTCAGCAAACTCCACAAAAAGTCCCTCGTCATCAGCGTTGCTCAAAGTTTTCATCCTGTAGCCAAACTACCTTTTTTTCAAAGGAAGATGTGAAAATACCGTCTCGATATTGAGAACTGCCCAAACTGAATATAGGTACTGCCTTCACTGGCCTCGTGTGATCATGACTGGCATCCAGTAACATCCACTAGAAACGTGATAGGTACCTGAGGAGGTGTAATAAGACGTCGATATTCATATCATAGAGGTGATCTTTGTTTATTTAAATACTTATAGGTTCTTAAGTATATTTTACCACCAATAACATACGTACGAGTAGGTATACGCTCGCCACGTGATATTCTAACACACGCCATACAGTATACAGTTCTGGAGACGAACCAAAAGATTCATAATTAAACCATCTTTTTAACAAATAAAATGGGAAACCAGGCATCGCAACCATTTATTCAGAATTCATATGCAGTGGTTTGTGCCAATTTTTCAACTTAAATTAGAAATGAGGCGAGAGAAGAAGATAGTGATGGCCCCATGGAGTGTTCCTCAACTTTGGGAACGTCCTATATTTTCCTGTTCTGTATTCTATTAATCACAAGGTGTTTTAATCCTATGTTCTTTCCTATATGAGAGAGAGAGAAAGAGGGGGAGAGAGAGAGGAGAGGAAGAAAACCTATCTATCTCTTATACATAAGTAAAAAGTACTTTTCTTGACGAAAACTTTCATATCCTATCTCTCTCTCTCCCCTCACTCTCTCCCTCCTTATGCCATCTAATTTATGTGAGCTTAAATGTATGTTACTTCCCCCTTCTCTTGATATCCCTCCCCCCCCCTCTACTTTGCTCGTTGCTTTCTATTCCGCCATCATTGCCATCAAAATCCTGACGATAAAATTTCAACGAAAGATTTAATTTGGGGATGCACAAAGACAGCGGAATTGCTCGAACACAGAGATTATGAACCTATTAGATCACCCTGTATATACATAAACTTGTGCTAGTTGAGCACTTGTATCTTATACGCATCTTCTCTCACAAGGACACCCAGGTCATGATCGTAAGGCCAAGACAAGACTAGCACTGATAAGTTATATTGAATAATATGTACATTGTACATATTTGTGATTATGATTATACCTACTGATTAATTATAAATAACAATAAATCATCCAGCGCCTTTATACGTACTTTTTTGGGGCTGTTTGCCCCTACAGGCCTACACCTCAAAGTCAAATGCCTTCTCTGTTTATGGCACTTGATATCAAAGACATTTCATGCTATAAGATACAAGACAAAGACATAAGCTTGATTGAAGTACACGCATATTTTATGTAGAATGATATGTGTAATTGTGTACCATATACATAATGGCATATTGATATATATATATATACTAGTAAATCTGTTCTAGAACAGGTAACATCGTAACTTCAACTGTTTTCTTGATTTAGGTTCCTCTTCTCCATCTCTCACGATCTTGTGCTTCGTCCTTTATTTCTTCAAATGTCCTGCATATTGATATACATAATTAAGTACATAGAATCATACATCTAACAGGCATATGTAGGTACGAAACCGCACAGTTATCATAGACTTTACGATATACATACATAAATATGTTGATAAGTACATAGATATTAAATAGAAATAAGTACATAATTATGTGCCATAAAGGAATACAAGCACAGAAAACTGTTGTTATTAGTTTTTTTCTCTCTTGCTCTAATTTTATATTTTTAACTGAAGATACTTGAACTGACAGTTAAAACTGATCGTGAATGGCTGGCCTTACAAAATACTGGCAACTAAAACACCTCCTGCTGAACTGTTACCATCACTCGTGAAGAAAACTTCTTCAATTTATCCGAGCCGAAGGACCATTTAAATTTAATGGTCTTTCGGCCCGGATAAATTGATCAATACTGAAACGTCGAAAAAAACGGTCTTTCGGCCCGGAAAAATTGATCATTACTAAAACGTTAAAAAAATGGTCTTTCGGGCCGGATAAATCCATCTGAACATAAAATCTGAAAAGTTGACTAGTTATACCAATTTCGTCAATATTTCCGCTACTTTTTCCTATGCCCTGTGCTCCTTCCTTCTCGTCCTTTTGTTTACTTGTATGTATAAGTATATTTATATCTTATATACATGTATACATTTGCATATTCTTCCTCTTCTTCTTCTTCTTCTTTCTCCACCTCCTTTTTATTCATACTCCTTCCATTCTCTTCCTCGTTTCAAATCTTGTCGTACACGTTGTCTATCTTAGAAGCTTCGCGTTTCATTTACCTCGTTGGAAAACTTTTATCCACTTACAGGATATTTCAACCTGTTAGGCGCCCTGCTCGACGAAGCTTAACCTGAGTGATCACGGGCTACGCGAACAGAACTGTCATACATTAATTTTGTGCTTAAATACACATCAGTGATCCACTTATCTACCCTGCAAAGTCAAATATTTGAAAAATTTCTACCTATATTTTTATTCATAATTCAAAAGCTCATCAACATTTCTTTCAAGTCTAAATCGTCCTACCCTCACTGTCACCGTTCATCCTGTCTTTTTATTCCTGAATTTTATGAACCCCGAAATTCCAAAAAATTACTCTCTGTCTCTTCCCCCCCCCTTACTTCAACGATCATAAAAATAAAGTCCAAAGCAGTGTTTTCTCTTCTTTCCTTTGACTTTGTGAAAAATCCCAACACGTAAAAAAATCCCCCCCTCTAATTCCCATTTCCCTCCCTCTTTGATGCTTTTTCCCTTTTTATGAGGGACGTTTCGTGTGATAATTGGGCTGAAAAAGACGTCCCATTTTTATGGACCTTCCGTCAGATAAAGGAACTTATTATAAGTGTTTACTACCTGTACCTACGGATATTTGGAACTGCGATAGGCATAATGGGACTTTTTAGTCCTAGCCGAGAGTATAAATCTCTTCCCCCCCCCTTACTTCAACGATCATAAAAATAAAGTCCAAAGCAGTGTTTTCTCTTCTTTCCTTTGGGCTTTGTGAAAAATCCCAACACGTAAAAAATCCCCCCTCTAATTCCCATTTCCCTCCCTCTTTGATGCTTTTCCCCCTTTTTATGAGGGACGTTTCGTGTGATAAATGGGCTGAAAAAGACGTCCCATTTTTATGGACCTTCCGTCAGATAAAGGAACTTATTATAAGTGTTTACTACCTGTACCTACGGATATTTGGAACTGCGATAGGCATAATGGGACTTTTTAGTCCTAGCCGAGAGTATAAATAAGAGCTGTCATTTCAAACTGTTTTGACTTGGCGGGGCGAAAGACTACTGCGCTCCTGAATGATGTATTAAATGAATAATGGCTCTGTAGAATTCAGAAAAAAAAGGTCTTACGGATATACCCCAAAGGTCCGATCGGGAGAAATATCGAAATTTCCATTCTGTATTTTGAACAATTCTGCTTTTCATCAAAATCGGACGAACCGGTCGGGAGTTATGGCGAAAGAAAAAGAGGGACACAACAAAAAATCGTCGAGTTTAAACTTAGAATTAGAACTCACTTCGTTCAATCAATTGAATACTCATGCTCATGATACATATATGCATATATCTCTTTTTAACCGCAAAACGGTCACAACTTTGGTCAGAACATTGAGCACCAACCGTTTTCATTTGTTTTTTTTTTTTTCATTTACTATTTCTGACAATCCAGGTTATCCAGGTTCATTTGTTGAACCACCCTCCTTTGTAGCACACGCTGCCAGAGCCCCGAAAATACATAATTCCACGAGTTCCTAGTTAGAAATGTTATATATGTTGTAAATGAAAACCTTGTATTCGTATACGAAATGAACTTGCATGCCTTTACAGAATAACAATCTTTCCTTTCCACAACTGTACGAGTATGAGTAGGAGTGTGTACTTTGGATGAATTTTACATACAAATGGAAAGAGATTTTCTGGCAAATTCAATTACAAGGGTCAAAATATTACGAACACAAATATACCCCCGGCCTTGCAGCATACAAAAGCTCCCCGGGCAGGCTCCGGACTTGTTTCCAACTTGTAGCATTCCCTTCCTTTTCTGTTAGTTTGGAAGATTCGCGCGAAGCAAAATAGCTCACAGAACCTGTTATTGAAGATACCTACCTCTTTTGTACACGAGTATAAATAAGAGCTGTCATTTCAAACTGTTTTGACTTGGCGGGGCGAAAGACTACTGCGCTCCTGAATGATGTATTAAATGAATATTGGCTCTGTAGAATTCAGAAAAAAAAGGTCTTACGGATACCCCAAAGGTCCGATCGGGAGAAATATCGAATGAGAAAATTTCCATTCTGTATTGAATGGAAGGAATAATTGAAGGAACGAGATCGAGAGGAAGGAAGAAATTCGGAATGCTGACGGACACATTGAAAGGAAGGACATTTGAAGAAATAAAGGACGAAGCACAAGATCGTGAGAGATGGAGAAGAGGAACCTAAATCAAGAAAACAGTTGAAGTTACGATGTTACCTGTTCCAGAACAGATTTACTAGTACTTATATATATTGAACAATTCTGCTTTTCATCAAAATCGGACGAACCGGTCGGGAGTTATGGCGAAAGAAAAGAGGGTCACAAATAAAAATCGTCGAGTTTAAACTTGGAATTAGAACTCACTTCGTTCAATCAATTGAATACTCATATATCTCTTTTTAACCGCAAAACGGTCACAACATTGAGCACCAACCGTTTTCATTCGGTTTTTTTTCATCTACTATTTCTGACGATCCAGGTTACCCAGGTTCATTTGTTGAACCACCCTCCTTTGTAGCACACGCTGCCAGAGCCCCGAAAATACACAATTCCACGAGTTCCTAGTTAGAAATGTTATATATGTTGTAAACGAAAACCTTGTATTCGAATATGAAATAACAAACTTGCATGCCTTTACAGAATAACAACCTTTCCTTTCCACAACTGTACGAGTATGAGTAGGAGTGTGTACTTTGGTGTGTACTTTGGATGAAGTTGGATTTTACATACAAATGGAAAGAGATTTTCTGGCAAATTCAATTACAAGGGTCAGGAATATTACGAACACAAATATCCTCCCGGCCTTGCAGCATACAAAAGCTCCCCGGGCAGGCTCTGGACTTGTTTCCAACTTGTAGCATTCCCTTCTCTTTCTGTTAGTTTGGAAGATTCGCGCCAAGCAAAATAGCTCACAGAACCTGTTATTGAAGATACCTACCTCTTTTGTACAGATGTTACCTATCTGTTGCCAAAAGAAATGATTGCCAAGTTCTTTATCAACGTGATAATTTTACCTTGACGAAAATGTTCCTACAAGGAGATTTTTAGCATGACATTTTTCGTGCCATAGTCATACCTGTGCATAGTTGACGTATATATTTAGTTTCACAATTCGTATGGAACTTAACAAAGTTACTAAGTCCTCCACCAGGATAGGTAGGTATATTTACAAGTAGGTACATACTATCTAGTACTAAGTTTTTTAATGGTTTAGGGACGAAATTTTTTGATTTCAATTGTGTAATCATTACCGTAACCTCTACAACTCTATAGGAGATCTGTTGTGACGCCTATGACATAATATCGTTCAATTTTACAAAACTCAAGAAACCACCCACACAGAAATAATAGCAGACAAGTTATAGTCAAGCCCGGTAGCAGCGATAAGCACAAAAGTCATAGCAAAGGCTAAATGGAAGCTATACGTTATATTTCTCCCGAAACTTTGTCAAAAACTTTATCCTGTGTCCCCGTTGTGTGCCCTTTTGTTAAGTTATGAGCTTTTCATTGAAAGTTAAAGTTTTCCCGGATGAGGGAAGAGAAGGAGAAGAAGACGACAAAGAAGGAGGAGAAGAAGAAATAAGAGGAGGAGGTGGAGAAGGAAAAGGAGAAGACGAAGAAGGGAGGAGAAAAAAGAAGGAAAAGGACAACGGAGGAAGAGGAAAAAGTAGAAGGAGAAGAATCAGAAGGACAAGAAGCAGAAGGAGAAGGAAAAGAAGGCGAAGGAAAAGAAGAAGACGAAGAAGAAAGGAAAACTATGTGAGCTGTTCGCTGAAAGTTGGAGTTTTCCGAATGAGGGAAGAGGAGAAGAAAGAGGAAGAGTTAGGAGAAGAAAAGAAGAGGAAGAAGAAGAAGGAAGAGAGGGAGGAAAACAAGAATAAGAAGGAGAGCGAGACTGTTGGAGTCAGGAATTTTTACTTTCCTTATCCTATCCTATAGGAAGGAAAGTACATAATGTAATCGGGTGAAATTTTCCAAGTTTGTTCAGCGATCTGTATGATTCATATGGCCCTAATCTGAAAGTTTGTCCACCGACCTCTACATAAAGACATAAGCCCTTTTTGCTTTCTTCTTCTTTCCCTTTGCCATATTCCCGTTCAGACGGTGTCGGCATTTTTCGTCAGCCTTGTCCAATGATCTCGATGGTTCACTTCATCACCAGTTGGGTCCCTTATTGCGCAGATCTTCATTCACAATCTGTATGATTCATATGGCCCTAATCTGAAAGTTTGTCCACCGACCTCTACATAAAGACATAAGCCCTTTTTGCTTTCTTCTTCTTCTCCTTCTTCTTTCCCTTTGCCATATTCCCGTTCAGACGGTGTCGGAATTTTCGTCAGCCTTGTCCAATGATCTCGGTCGTTCACTTCATCACCAGTTGTGGGTCCCTTATTGCGCAGATCTTCATTCACACAGTTCATCCACTTCTTGTTACATTAAAGGGCCTTTATACATTTTCATTTTAAAGGGCCTTCTTACAGTAAAAACTTCATTCATTTATTAAGGACCTTCTTACATTAATGTCTTCACTCATTATAATCAGCATAATTATGATATTCTCTTTCTTCTCAAGAAAATGAAATTTTATTGAAGGAAAAAAGAAAAGATGAAAGAAGACAGAAAATGAAGATGAACTAATTGAAAGCATGAGAGAGAGAATGAGGGAGAGAGAGAGAGAGAGGGAGAGATCTTAATAGAAGTCCTAATTCCCCGCCTCCATTTTAAAAAAGAATTTTTCCTCATATCTCTCTCTTTCCTTCCCCCTCTCTTTCTCTCCCTCCCTCTCTTTCTCTCCCTCTCTCTCTCCCTCTATTTCTCTCCCCCTCTTTCCCTCCCTCTCTCTCCCTCTCTCTTTCCTTCCCTCTCTCTCCCTCCCTCTCTCTATATCTCTCTCTTTCCTTCCCTCTTTCTCTCCCTCCCTCTTTCTCTCTCTCCCTCCCTCTCTCTTTCCTTCCCTCTCTCTATATCTCTCTCTTTCCTTCCCTCTCTTTCTCTCCCTCTCTCTCTCTCTCCCTGTCAGTTTTCTTTCGTAATAATTTAAACAAACAAAACATTAATTTCGAAATTTACATTTCTTATTAAATTCAAATTTTATATTCGTTTTTAATTACATTATATAATTTACTTCTTTCTCTGTTTCTTGCGGTCTTTCGGGCCGGATAAATTGATCATTACTAAAACGTCGAAAAAACGGTCTTTCGGGCCGGATAAATTGATCATTACTAAAACGTCGAAAAAACGGTCTTTCGGCCCGGATAAATTGATCATTACTAAAACGTCGAAAAAACGGTCTTTCGGCCCGGATAAATTGATTAATACTGAAACGTCGAAAAAACGGTCTTTCGGGCCGGATAAATTGATCATTACTAAAACGTTAAAAAAAATGGTCTTTCGGGCCGGATAAATCCATCTGAACATAAAATCTGAAAAGTTGATTAATCATACCAATTTCGTCAATATTTCCGCTACTTTTTCCTATGCCCTGTGCTCCTTCCTTCTCGTCTTTTTCTTTACTTGTATGTATAAGTATATTTATATCTTATATGTATACATTATTTGCATATTCTTCCTCTTCTTCTCCTTTCCCCACCTTCTTTTTAATCATACTCCTTCCATTCTCTTCCTCGTTTCAAATCTTGTCGTACACGTTTTCTATCTTAGAAGCTTCGCGTTTCATTTACCTCGTGGAAAACTTTTATCCACTTACAGGATGTTTCAACCTGTTAGGCGCCCTGCTCGACGTAGCTTAACCTCAGTGATCACGGGCTACGCGAACAGAACTGTCATACATTATTTTGTGCTTAAATACACAGTGATCCACTGATCTACCCTGCAAAGTCAAATATTTGAAAAATTTCTATCTATAATTTTATTCACAATTCAAAAGCTCATCAACATTTCTTTCAAGTCTAAATCGTCCTACCCTCACTGTCACCGTTCATCCTGTCTTTTTATTCCTGAATTTTATGAACCCCGAAATTCCAAAAAATTACTCTCTGCCCCCCCCCCCCCCCTTACTTCAACGATCATAAAAATAAAGTCCAAAGCAGTGTTTTCTCTATTCTCTTCTTTCCTTTGGGCTTTGTGAAAAATCCCAACACGTAAAAAATCCCCCCCTCTAATTCCCACTTCCCTCCCTCTTTGATGCTTTTTCCCTTTTTATGAGGGACGTTTCGTGTGATAAATGGGCTGAAAAAGACGTCCCATTTTTATGGACCTTCCGTCAGATAAAGGAACTTATTATAAGTGTTTACTACCTGTACAGACGGATATTTGGAACTGCGATAGGCATAATGGGACTTTTAGCCGACAGTATAAATAAGAGTTAAGAGCTGTCAAACTGTTTTGACTTGACGGGGCGAAAGACTACTGCGCTTCTGAATGATGTATTAAATGAATAATGGCTCTGTAGAATTCAGAAAAAAAGGTCTCACGGATACCCCAAAGGTCCGATCGGGAGAAATATCGAATGAGAAAATTTCCATTCTGTATTGAACCATTCTGCTTTTCATCAAAATTGGACGAACCGGTCGGGAGTTATGGCGAAAGAAAAAGAGGAACAAAATAAAAAAATCGTCGAGTTTAAACTTAAAATTAGAACTCACTTCGTTCAATCAATTGAATACTCATATATCTCTTTTTAACCGCAAAACGGTCACAACTTTGGTCACAACATTGAGCACCAACCGTTTGGGTGTGGGCCCGGGCGGTTGTGTTTTTTTTTGGGTTTGGGGTAAAAAAGGTGGGGGTTTTTTTTTTTTTTTTTTTTTTTTTTTTTTTTTTTCATTTACTATTTCTGACAATCCAGGTTATCCAGGTTCATTTGTTGAACCACCCTGCTTTGTAGCACATGCTGCCAGAGCCCCGAAAATACATAATTCCACGAGTTCCTAGTTAGAAATGTTATATACCTTTATATGTTGTAAATGAAAACCTTGTATTCGTATACGAAATAACAAACTTGCATGCCTTTACAGAATAACAATCTTTCCTTTCCACAACTGTATAAGTATGAGTAGGAGTGTGTACTTTGGATGAAGTTATGTTATGTTTTACAGAACACACATGAAATTTTGTGCTCTTAACATAAAATTGTGTTTTTCTGTTACAACTCAACTAGAACCAGAGGTCATTCAAAAAAGCTATTTAAAAGAAAGAGCAAAAAAAGAAATCAGGAAATCTTTCTTCAGTAACCGTGTATTTGACAATTGGAATTCGCTTACTAACGACATAGTTTCAGCCCCTACAACAAACTCTTTCAAATATAGGATTGACGAATTCATCTCTTCTAACTCTCTAAAATAACTTAACATAACCTCTCTTTATACTCACTTGATCTGGGCATAATAAGTATTTTTCTTCTGCCCTTACAAGATTAATTATTATTATTATTAAGTTGGATTTTACATACAAACGGAAAGAGATTTTCTGGCAAATTCAATTACAAGGGTCAGGAATATTACGAACACAAATATCCTCCCGGCCTTGCAGCATACAAAAGCTCCCCGGGCAGGCTCCGGACTTGTTTTCAACTTGTAGCATTCCCTTCCCTTTTTACTTTCCTTATCCTATAGGAAGGAAAGTAATGTAATCGGGTCAAATTTTCGATAGTCAGTTTTTAGTGCCAAAACAGGTTATGAGGTCCCTAGAGCCTAAATACAAAGTTTCAGCCATTGGTCTGTGTGTGTGTCTGTCTGCCCTTCTGTCTGCCTGTAAACAAAATATTTCGAGAACGGTAAAAGCTAGAGACTTGAAATTTGGTATGTAGCTGTCAAATGTGACAAGAATGCGACACGAAACTTTTGGTTAAGACCGGTGCAACGGTTGGCGGCATTTTACCGCTTTTTGGCGGTTTTCGGTGTAATTTAACAATATCTCGGGAAAGGTATAAGCTAGAGACTTGAAATTTGGTATGTAGTTCACAAATGTGACAAGGATGTAACACAAAACGTTTGATGAGATGGTTGCTGCGCTTGGCGGTATTTTGACCGCTTTTGGACAGATTTCGACCGTTTTTTGGCGGTTTTCAGCTATAGCTACAAAAGGTATTTTGACCGCTTTTGGACAGATTTCGACCGTTTTTTGGCGATTTTCAGCTATAGCGACAAAACGGTTAGAGATATTGTCAAAGTTAGGGTAAAAGAACACTCAAATAAGCATCATTCAATAGGATAAGGAAAGTCTTGTGATGTTCACACCAGAGTTTTGTTAGTTAGCTTGGAAGGTAACGCATCTAGGTCGAGGGTTCGATCCCTGCCGGGGACTATTCTTTTATCATGGAACTTCGTCCTAGTAATCCAGGCGAAACAGTTTAGGCAGGGTTCCTGACATTTTAATTTTTTTTTAAATTTTAGGCTTAAAAAAAGTTTAGGGGGGGGTTCTGACATTTTTATTTTTTTTTTTAAATTTTGGGGATAAAAAAAAAAAAAAAAAAAAAAATGAACAGACCATTTCAGTAAGATTAGAAGGTAGCCTGTCTTCTAAGCGCGGATTCCCACCCGGAACCATCCTAAATAGATAAGGTTCGATCTCGGAACGGATGGATTTCTCCATTCCTGTCCACCTTTTCTCTTCGATTTAGGGACGATAAGACTTCGGTTGCTACAGTTCCCTCAGCAATTTTTTTTCCGGATAGTAGTTATACCTTACCTAAATATGTGCCTTGAATTTCAAAAGTTTATCTTTAGAGGAAGCTGATCTATGAAGGTGAGAAAAACCTGCCGAATCGATTCGTGTAAAGATACACAGGCGTGCTTACTGGAACTTGGCCTGGCGCACTGCCGTGCGCTCAGATCATTACTAAAACGTTAAAAAAATGGTCTTTCGGCCCGGATAAATCCATCTGAACATAAAATCTGAAAAGTTGATTAGTCATATACCAATTTCGTCAATATTTCCGCTACTTTTTCCTATGCCCTGTGCTCCTTCCTTTTCGTCCTTTTGTTTACTTGTATGTATAAGTATATTTATATCTTATATGTATACATTTGCATATTCTTCCTCTTCTTCTTCTTTCTCCACCTTCTTTCTAATCATACTCCTTCCATTCTCTTCCTCGTTTTAAATCTTGTCGTACACATTTTCTATCTTAGAAGCTTCGCGTTTCATTTACCTCGTGGAAAACTTTTATCCACTTAGACTACTTAGAGGATGTTTCAACCTGTAAGGCGCCCTGCTCGCCGTAGCTTAACCTGAGTGATCACGGGCTACGCGAACAGAACTGTCATACATTAATTTTGTGCTTAAATGACATCAGTGATCCACTGATCTACCCTGCAAAGTCAAATATTTGAAAAATTTTACCTATAATCGTAATAATTTAAACAAACAAAACATTAATTTCGAAATTTACATTTCTTATTAAATTCAAATTTTATATTCGTTTTTAATTACATTAATTTACTTCTTTCTCTTAACAGCTCCCTCTCATTTCTTATGATATAATTGTATCTCCTTCCCTCTCTTTTCTTTGCTGTCTCTCTCTAGTTCATCTCTTTCGCTCCTATTTATTTCTCTGTTTCACGTAACGTTCTTTCTGGGCTGTTCTTTTTCTCTCTCTCCCTCTCCCTCTCTCTCTCTCCCTCTCTCTCTCCCTCTCTCTCTCCCTCTCTCCCCCAACTTTTTACATAGGAATCGACCATTTATTTATAATTTTTACCCATTTGCAACTCCTCCATTACATAATAATACGTACAGAGGTGAAGCTGCCCCATTTATAATTACATATTTGTTGCAAGGGAACCTGAATTCTAATGTAGCTTCCTTTGTAGTGTCATTTCTATGTTCCATTGTACCTGTATATACTACGTATGTACCTACTCGTAATGTAATACCTATATGTACTCATAATGTAATATCTATGTACCTGTAATGTCACATGTCTATGTAGTACATACAAGGTACCTGTTTAATTATCATAATGGAATATGCTTGAAGCTGAATGCTATGCATTTAAAGAGCAAAGGGCTGCATTTGTCGAGTTGTTTGGAATTAATAATTAAAAACAACGAATTATCTTGAAATGAAACCTTTCCCTTCTCCTACACTCTTTTCCTCTCCTCTATCACTCTCCCTTAGCTCCTCCTCCTCCTCTTCCCCCATCCCTCTTGGCTCCTCCCCTGTCTCTCCAGCTTTTGCTTCCGTTTAATTAACTTTCCCGTTGATTGGTCAGGACTCTTTGGACCTCAGGGGAAGGAGAAAGGGAGGGGAGAGGGTTTTCTTAGAAAGTTCGGTTTTCAAGATGGTCGAAAATGTCCTGAGGGAGAGAAATTAAACGGAAGGTTTTGAAGAGAGAAAGAGAGAGAGAGAAAGAGAGAGAGAGAAAGAGAGAGAGAGAGAAAGAGAGAGAAAGAAAGAGAGAGAGAAAGAGAGAGAGAGAAAGAGAAAGAGAGAGAGAAAGAGAAAGAGAGAGAGAGAGAAAGAGAAAGAGAGAGAGAGAAAGAGAAAGAGAAAGAGAAAGAGAAAGAGAGAGAGAGAGAGAGAGA
>NW_007380224.1:0-10426 GCF_000475195.1 Diaphorina citri | reverse complement strand
CTCTCTCTCTCCCTCTCTCTCTCTCTCCCTCTCTCTCTCTCTCCCTCTCTCTCCCCCTCTCTCTCTCTCTAAAAAAAAATGCATTGATCAAATCTGAGATTGTTGTTATTGAGCAACATTTGAGTCTGATCAGAGCACCTTGTTACTCACTAAGCTATTCCACAGTCTGACAGGGTTTAATCTCTCCCTCTCTCTCTCTCTCTCTCTCTCTCTCTCTCCCTCTCCCTCTCTCTCTCTTTCTCCATTCCTCCCTCCTCTCTCTCTCCCTCTCCCCCCCTCTCTCTCTCTCTCACTCCCTCTCTCTCTCTCTAAAAAAATGCATTGATCAAATCTGTGATTGTTGTTATTGAGCAACATTAAGTCTGATCTGAGCACCTTGTTACTCACTAAGCTATTCCACAGTCTGACAGGGTTTAATCCCAGCCCAGCGGATGCTCATCCGGGCATGCTACGAGCACGTCCTGCGGTCATAGTATGTCCAATACAATGGAGAATACCACATCAGAATGAGCAGAGAAAGAGAAAGGTAGAGGGAGAAGGTTTTTGAGAGGTGATGATAAGTAAGGTTTATTAGGAGTTTGGAAGTTTAGGAAGGAATTCTGCCTTGGAGGAAAGGGGGAAGAAGAAGAAGAAGAAGAGGACGAGGAAGAAGAGGAAGATTACAAAGGCGTTAACTTTGCGACGAAGTGGTTATTTTTACCTCCCTTTTCTTCTCGGAATTTTTATTCACGTCTCTCCTAATCCTGTTTTCTCTTTTATGATGGTCTAAGTTTCTCTTTCTCTTCTCCTTTCTCTCCCCTTCTTTATTCTCTCTGTGTGTACCTTTTCATTATTTCTTCTCTTCTTCGCTTTCCATTGTAAAATTCCCAGTAATTAAAGGTGGTTCTTGAAGGAATGAGGACGAGGAGGGGAAGAGGAGGACGAGGAGGAGAAGGAGGAGGACGAGGAGGAAAAGGAGGGGGAGAAGAAGAAAGAGAATTAGGGGACGAAAAGACTAAGAGGAGAAGGATAAGAAGGAGAAAGAGCATGAGAAGATAAACTAGAACAAGAAGGAGGAGAAGGAGAAGAAGAAGAAAAAGGAGGAGGAGAAGAAGAAAAAGAAGAAGAAGAAGAAAGAGAAGAAGAAGAAAGAATAGGAGAAGGAGGAGAAGAAAAAGAAAGAGAAGAAGGAGGAGGAGAGGAGAAGCAGTGAACCACTTGTGAGTTTGGTTCGATTTTCGTCCGAATGTCCTGTAGGCAATGTAATGTAATAAGAGTGTTCCCACGACACGATTTTTTCCCGAACGACACAAAATTGTAGGCAATTTAATTTAAATGAGAGTGTTCCCACTTTCAAATGGATATCACTGGTAGCAATCATTTTTAGTCACCATCGTCATCCACTTGATCAGACCCGTATCCCAATATAGCTCAACATCCTCATTAACCGTAACAAATTGATGAGGAAGCTTCTATAACATCCGGGTACTCACATACCTGTGCATAGTTGACGTATATATTTAGTTTCACAATTCGTATGGAACTTAACAAAGTTACTAAGTCCTCCACCAGGATAGGTATATTTACATACTATCTAGTACTAAGTTTTTTAATGGTTTAGGGACGAAATTATTTGATTTGAATTGTGTAATCATTACGGTAACCTCTACAACTCTATAGGAGTAGATCTGTTGTGATGCCTATGATATAATATCGTTCAATTTTACAAAACTCAAGAAACTACCCACACAGAAATAATAGCAGTCAAGTTATAGTCAAGTCCGGTAGCAGCGATAAGCACAAAAGTCATAGCAAAGGCTAAATGGAAGCTATACGTTATATTTCTCCCGAAACTTTGTCAAAAAGTTTATCCTGTGTCCCCGTTGTGTGCCCTTTTGTTAAATTATGAGCTTTTCATTGAAAGTTAAAGTTTTCCCGGATGAGGGAAGAGAAGGAGAAGAAGACGACAATGAAGGAGGAGAAGAAGAAAGAAGAGAAGGAGGTGGAGAAGGAAAAGGCGAAGAAGAAGGGAGGAGAAAGAAGAAGGAAAAGGACAACGGAGGAAGAGGAAGAAGGAGAAGAACCAGAAGGACAAGAAGCAGCAGGAGAAGGAAAAGAAGAAGACGAAGAAGAGAGGAAAACTATGTGAGCTGTTCGCTGAAAGTTGGAGTTTTCCGAATGAGGGAAGAGGAGAAGAAAGAGGAAGAGGTAGGAGAAGAAAAGAAGAGGAAGAAGAAGAAGGAAGAGAGGGAGGAAAGCAAGAATAAGGAGACCGAGACAGTTGGAGTCAGGAATTTTTACTTTCCTTATCCTATCCTAAAAAATCTAGGTCTGAGGAAACCTCCCCTTGACCCCCTACTACCAAAACTAAAAAAGTAGGGGATCAGGGGAAATGTAGGGGGTTGAGAGGAGGTTTCTCCTACATTTTGAGCATTGGTTTGGAGATTCCTTTGAGATAGAAGTTACATATCTTGTCTTCTTTTGAGTTATTCACAGTTTATTCACGGTCGTAATTTGTTCGTGGTATTCGCGGTTAGTCCGCGGTATTCGTAGTTTGTTCGCGGTATTCGCGATGGTATTCGCGATTTGTTCGCGGTATTCGCGATTTGTTCGCGGTATTCGCGATTTGTTCGCGGTATTCGCGATTTGTTCGCGGTATTCGCGATTTGTTCGCGGTATTCGCGATTTGTTCGCGGTATTCGCGATTTGTTCGCGGTATTCGCGATTTGTTCGCGGTATTCGCGATTTGTTCGCGGTATTCGTGATATGTTCGCGGTATTCGTGGTTTGTTCGCCGTATTCGCGATTTGTTTGTGGTATTCGCGATTTGTTCGCGGTATTCGCGATTTGTTCGCGGTATTCGCGATTTGTTCGCGGTATTCGTGGTTTGTTCGCGGTATTCGCGATTTGTTCGCGGTATTCGCGATTTGTTCGCGGTATTCGCGATTTGTTCGCGGTATTCGCGATTTGTTCGCGGGATTCGCGATTTGTTTGTGGTATTCGCGGTTAGTCCGCGGTATTCGCAGTTTTTTCGCGGTTTGTTTGCGGTATTCGTGGTTTTTTCGCAGTATTCGCTGTTTGTTTGAGGTATTCGTGATTTGTTCGCGGCATTCGCAATTTGTTCGCGGTATTCGCGATTTGTTCGCGGTATTCGCGATTTGTTTGTGGTATTCGCGGTTAGTCCGCGGTATTCGCATCAGTTTTTTCGCGGTTTGTTTGCGGTATTCGTGGTTTTTTCGCAGTATTCGCTGTTTCCGCACAAAAGGGGGGGGGGGGGGGGGGGCTTCATGGATTTCAATATGGACCTTCATATTTCGGTCATACATCCACAGGATTCCGATGTATTGTGTAATTGGTCTGTGTGATGGTGATATGAGTGTTTCGGTCCTAATAATTTTTCACTTATCCCCCAGCACTGATTAGAAAACAAATGAAATTTTGTCTCGCTCCTATTTTTCCCCCCCCTTTTTTTTCCAAAGAGTTCAATAATATGCTAGAAGAGGTACTCTTCTCTTTTGTAGCATCCTCGTAGCCGTACTAATGAAATGGGGTTCATTTATATACCCTTTATTTAATACTTTTAGTGGCGTAGCGTGATGTATGGCGTGTATGGCGGCCATACAACTCAAAAGTTCACTCTAATGCCCATAAATATTAATGGCATGTACCTACTGTGATGGGACTTGGTAGAACTGTGCATGAGCCCTACACGCCCTACACTTGAATTTAGACCACGCTACGCCACTGCTTTTAGATGACTTTTTCCATCCTTTATACTTCTATGGGTGCCTTGCTTTCTATTCTTCTCCCTGGGGCCCTGGTATGATATACCCATTATTTTAGTGTAGGTAGTGTGTTTACCCATTATTAAAGGCACTGTAATTATGGGTGTACTATGTGTTTGAGTTCAATAATGACAATTACATAATAATACGTACAGAGGTGAAGCTGCCCCATTTATAATTACATATTTGTTGCAAGGAAACCTGAATTCTAACGTAGCTTCCTTTGTAATGTCATATCTATGTTCCATTGTACCTGTATATACTACGTATGTACCTACTCGTAATGTAATACCTACCTGAAAACGGCTACTTTCCCTGTCGCGTATAATATCTCTAGTAGCGCTGTCAAACTTTCTTGACTTGGCGGGGCGGAGCGCTACCGCGCTCCTTAATATGTACTCATAATGTAATATCTATGTACCTGTAATGTCACATGTCTATGTAGTACATAATATGTACCTGTTTAATTATCATAATGGAATATGCTTGAAGCTGAATGCTATGCATTTAAAGAGCAAAGGGCTGCATTTGTCGAGTTGTTTTGAATTAATAATTAATAACAATGAAATATCTTGAAATGAAACCTTTCCCTTCTCCTACACTCTTTTCCTCTCCTCTATCACTCTCCCTTAGCTCCTCCTCCTCTTCCCCCATCCCTCTTGGCTCCTCCCCTGTCTCTCCAGCTTTTGCCTCCGTTTAATTAACTTTCCCGTTGATTGGTCAGGACTCTTTGGACCTCAGGGGAAGGAGAAAGAAAGGAAGGGAGGGGAGAGGGTTTTCTTACAAAGTTCGGTTTTCAAGATGGTCGAAAATGTCCTGAGGGAGAGAAATTAAACGGAAGGTTTTGAAGAGAGAGAAAGAGAGAGAGAGAGAAAGAAAGAAAGAAAGAAAGAACTCGATCTTGGGCATCATTCTTCATTTGTTCATAAGTCCTTCCTCTTAAGATGTCTGTCAGCATACCAAACTTCCTTCTTCCCCTTGAGTTTAGGCCTATGAAAATCGCAAGCAACATTGCTGATAGAACTTGTTATGTATTGAAGAATACCTGCACACATGTTACCCATCTGTTGCCAAGAGATCAAGAGAAATGATTGCCAAGTTCTTTGTCAACGTGATAATTTTACCTTGACAAAAATATGGATACCAAGGCAAGGAGACCTTTTACTGTGACACTGATAGTGTCATACCTGTGCAATCTGTGCATATTTGACGTATTTAACGTAGGTACTAAAGACTATATATCTAGTAATAACCTATGTATCTGATGGCCTATAGATGAAAAGTTTTTGATTTGCATTAAAATTATTAGGAGGATATTGGAAAAACTCGTGATTCTTGGATGAATGATGGAAAGATATCAACAAAATTCTTTTTGGAACCGATTCTTATAGCAACATCTCGCATTGAGTATACTTACCACAAGTACACCATATAAGTATAGTTACCGTTTTTCGACTGTCAGCAGTCAGCTTAGAACAAGAAGTACCACAATGCTAATATTCTGCATTGGAAAAGTCATTTTACCGAAAAAATGGGGCAAATAAGGCTAAATCCCTCAGACATAATACCTTTCAACTTACAAAACTCAAGAAACCACCCACACAGAAATAATAGCAGTCAAGTTATAGTCAAGCCCGGTAGCAGCGATAAGCACAAAAGTCATCGCAAAGGCTAAATGGGAAGCTATACGTTATATTTCTCCCGAAACTTTGTCAAAAACTTTATCCTGTGTCCCCGTTGTGTGCCCTTTTGTTAAGTTATGAGTTTTTCATTGAAAGTTAAAGTTTTCCCGGATGAGGGAAGAGAAGGAGAAGAAGACGACAATGAAGGAGGAGAAGAAGAAAGAAGAGAAGGAGGTGAAGAAGGAAAAGGAGAAGACGAATAAGAAGGGAGGAGAAAGAAGAAGGAAAAGGACAACGGAGGAAGAGGAAAAAGCAGAAGGAGAAGAATCAGAAGGACAAGAAGCAGCAGGAGAAGGAAAAGAAGAATAAAGAGACAGGAAAAGTATGTGAGCTGTTCGCTGAAAGTTGGAGTTTTCCGAATGAGGGAAGAGGAGAAGAAAGAGGAAGAGTAGGAGAAGAAAAGAAGAGAAGGAGAAGAGAAGAAGAAGGAAGAGAGGGAGGAAAACAAGAACAAGAAGGAGACCGAGAGTGTTGGAGTCAGGAATTTTTACTTTCCTTATCCTATAGGAAGGAAAGTACGTAATGTAATCGGGTGAAATTTTCCATCAAGTTTGTTCAGCAATCTGTATGATTCATATGGCCCTAATCTGAAAGTTTGTCCACCGACCTCTACATAAAGACATAAGCCCTTTTTGCTTTCTTCTTCTTCTTCTTCTTCTTTTTCTTCTTTTTTTTTCTTCTTCTTCTTCTTCTTCTTCTTCTTCTTCTTCTTCTTCTTCTTCTCCTTCTTCTTTCCCTTTGCCATATTCCCGTTCAGACGGTGTCGGCATTTTTCGTCAGCCTTGTCCAATGATCTCGATCGTTCACTTCATCACCAGTTGTGGGTCCCTTATTGCGCAGATCTTCATTCCCACTACCAAATTTCAAGTCTCTAGCTCATACCGTTCCCGAGATATTGTTAAATTACACCGAAAACCGCATCAGGGGAAATGTAGGGGGTTGAGAGGAGGTTTCTCCTACATTTTGAGCATTGGTTTGGAGATTCCTTTGAGATAGAAGTTACATATATTGTCTTCTTTTGAGTTATTCACAGTTTGTTCGTGGTATTCGCGGTTAGTCCATCCTTGTCACATTTCACAGCTACATACCAAATTTCAAGTCTCTAGCTTTTACCCTTCTCCAGATATTTTGTTTACAGACAGACAGACAGACACAGTAAAAACTTCATTCATTTATTAAGGACCTTCTTACATTAATGTCTTCACTCATTATAATCAGCATAATTATGATATTCTCTTTCTCCTCAAGAAAATGAAATTTTATTGAAGGAAAAACGAAAAGATGAAAGAAGACAGAAAATGAAGATGAACTAATTAAAAGCATGAGAGAGAGAATGAGGGAGAGAGAGAGAGGGAGGGAGAGATCTTAATAGAAGTCCTAATTCCCCGCCTCCATTTTAAAAAATAATTTTCCCTCATATCTCTCTCTTTCCTTCCCTCTCTCTCTCTCCCTAACTGACCATCGAAAATTTGACCCGATTACATTACTTTCCTTCCTATAGGATAAGGAAAGTAAAAAATAGGTGGAAAAATATGTAGAAAATACCTACCTATTTCTCAGACACTGGGTCATTCTGATCTCGGTCTCCCTCTAACACATGATGGCATTATGAAGAATGACATTCTCTCTCCCTCAGTCTTCTATATTATCAATTTCTTCTGTGTTATCATTATCTATATTTGTTATTATTAATATATGACTGCGTACCACCTAAAATGTATCCACGTACCACCAGTGGTACGCGTACCACCGGTTGAGAATCTCTGATCTATATCATCTTTGTTATCAATGTCTTCTATTTCTCTTATTCTAACTATAGGTATTAGGTCTTCCTCTAACCATAGGTATTTAGGTACAAATGACATGCTGTCTCTGTCATAAGCTGTCATTCAATGGCAATAATGGTATGCTTGATTTATATTGATATGCTTGTCCTTGTTCTATCAGCAGATATGTGTTAGGTGCTAGAATGTGTGGAAGTACAGTAGTCTCACCTAGAACTTGGATACAGCCTGGACTACTTGAAAAATCTAGACCAGTAATGTGCCACCGCGCCCACCGCGGCGATATCGCCCACTTTTCGGTGGTGGAAAGGTTCTGAAGGGCGGTGAAATCAATTTGGGCAATGGGGGGGCGGTGAGTTTATTTTAGGGCGATAAAGGGGCGATCAGCAGATATGTGTTAGGTGCTAGAATGTGTGGAAGTACAGTAGTCTCACCTAGAACTTGGATACAGCCTGGACTACTTGAAAAATCAAGTCCAAGACCCATTTGGCTATTCGAGTTTGTCTAATTTTGACGGAATTTCGCAAAAATGGTCAAAGAAATTTGCTCATTGAATTTTGGGCCCAATCAGAACTTCGGGAGCCCCCTTTAAACAAATTCCATTATTACTCATATTTTAAGGAAATTGGGCAATCATACTTAACCATCAACAAGACATTTGCTCACTAATTTTGGACCCCAATGGGAGCCCCATAGAGGTCTTTTTTTTTTCTTTTTCTTCAGAGTTTTACAGTTTATTGAACCCCTTGTCCCTTGTAAACCCTAAAACCAGTAGCTATGACCTTGTCAGTTGAAAAGCTGGTAACATCAAATGTAAAAAAAAGGCACTAATACCCAAAACCAGTAGTTATTTATGGCCTTGGCAGTTGAAACGGCTCTACTCAACAGTTTATTCGATTTTAAGGACATTTGGTACACCGATCATCAACAGGGCATTTGCTCACTACATTTTGGACCCCATTGGGCGTTTGGGAGCCCCATAGAGGTCCTTTTTTCAGAGTTCTCCACTGAACCACTGTAAATCCTAACTCTGGTAGCTATGACCTTGGTGGTTCAAACGCCCGTAACATCACATGTAAAAGAAGTCACAGGTAGGCTAAACAAGGAAAAAAATCAAAGAACCAACATAACATGCTAAACAAACTCCCGAGCCCATTCAAACAAATTATACTCCATTCATACAGGAGAATACTGATACCATGAGAGAGTATGAGAGGATCCAAACATATAGTTCGGTCGAACCTTGTCACAAAAAGTCCATCTGAGGCTGAGGCTTAGGTGTAGGGGCAAATAGCGCTAAAGGATGAGTTAAACATATCTTTGGATAAATGGTTGGATGGTTGAACAGCGCAACTGATCTATTGTACATACCTACTATGAGCTAATAAGTACCACCAGGTAATACAGCAATTATGAGTTAAGAGATAGTGTTAAGCTACTGGATAATATGGCAGATACCAAATACATATATAATTCTGAAGTAAATGTGAACCGAATGTTCAATCTACTGAATCAACCTCGTTTGAGGTAAAAATGTAAAATATTAGCATTGGTAACCATCAGGCCTGAATTTACGAGAGATATAGGGGCTCAAAGTCACTGTAGAACACTGCTAAAGTCTTTCGTGAAGAAGGTTTTGTCCTCCATTTGATGACAAGCTGCCTATACTTATATTAACCTCACCCAGTTTGGGGAAAGACAGCAGCAGGCGATTAGGCGAATACCGAATTCGGTTTCTTCCAAATCATTTTTTTTTTTTTTTTTACTTTACTACTTAGCATAAGATGACTTTTTAGAAATTGATGAGTGGATTCGGTGTGTTCATCTTTTTTAGTCCATACGTTCAAAATGCCCATAGCACATTATCCTTCATTTCCTCATGATGGTGACTAAATTTTCAATGTGGTCAAACAGCTCATTATTATGTCTCCTTCTGTAGTTGCCATTTTCCTTGACTGGGTGCAGAAAATATTTAAAATGTTTTGACTTTTGTTCGTTACAAGCTCATAATTTGTTAACCATCATTCCTAGAGTCTTTATATGTCCACCAATCGATTTCTTGTGAAAAGTTACATAGGAGAGACTCCTTGGTAATCTTAAATACTCCAATAGGAACTCTTGATTTCCCAAAAACCATGTTGAGATATTTGGTTATTTGGAGACTTACTTAGGAGAGACTCCTTGGTAATCTTAAATACTCCAATAGGAACTCTTGATTTCCCAAAAACCATGTTGAAATATTTGGTTATTTTGAGATATCAGAGAGGAGAGAGGGAATGGCTGTAACGTAGTAAATTAGTAACTATTTAGGCTAGAGCCTCAGTATATTCATATCTCAGTAGGTAACGGGACCCAGGTATTCTGTTATGATATGCTGCTATGTGATAGCCATACGTCCAGGAGAGCCGAACCTGCTTAAAATATTCTCTCCTCCTGATGAAGGATCTATCCGTACAGGGTGTCCAACAAGGATTTATCAAATACAGGGTGTTCAACAGCTCTAATATGGTGATATTTGGTTGAAATGTCTTGTGATACGTTAGGAACTGCTTGAAATATCCTCTACTGATCAACGATCTACATTCTATAGAGCAATAAAATAAGGAGTGGAAAATGGTCATAAAGCTGTACCGATTTATTTTTATCTTCTGAGAGAGGTTTTGATAGAAGGAATTGTAACTGAAGTCTTATATCGTCCCGAAGTCGAAGAGAGAAGGAAGACAGGATAGGAGAGAAAGCCATTCCAACAACGAACATTGTTTGGGAGAAAAGAAGTATAGGGGAATGAAGAAGTGGAGAAGTATAAAAAGAAAGAGAAAAATTAAATCGGAAGAGGAAGAAGAGAAATAGGAGGTGGGATGAGGGAAGGACAGTGTGGGTGGGAGGTGCAGACTAGCTAAGTGCATTGACTCGTTGACCACAATAATAGCTAATTACATAGCTACCTCAAATTCTTAATTATTGAAGCAATGGAAACGACAGTAATTACTGACGTCACGACAACTTTGTATCCTAATACTGTCGAAAAAGTCGACGCAGTTTTCAAAGTTGTTTTTGTTTTGATTTTTTTTTCTGTCTTTATATGAGTTGGTTTTTGCTGTAGACTTGTCTAGTATTGGTAGCTGCTAGCTGCCAAATGAGAAATCTTTCGTCATTTTATTACAACCCTCTCCTTTCTCTGTCTCTCCCCCCCCCCC
>NW_007380223.1:22489-43206 GCF_000475195.1 Diaphorina citri | reverse complement strand
TGCCGAATCGGTTCGTGTAAAGATACACAGGCGTGCTTACTGGAACTTGGCCTGGCGCACTGCCGTGCGCTCAGATGGATGCTTGCTGCATGCGAAATGAGGCTGACATCCAAATAGGTGAAACACGAGACATTGGAAACTATTGAGGATGTAGTAGACATTGATAAGAGATTGGAAACTATTGGATTATGTAGTAGACACTGAGATGAGCACATGGATCAATGCCAGTGTCATTGACAGTGAAATAACTGACAGCTCGGTCTATATGGAATCTGTGAGAATACTAGGAGAATGTTCGGTTATAGTCTCGAAGCATTCTTAGTTGTTAGCAAACACTATACTCTCATGTTATATCTGAGAATTGGAAAGGTTCGGATATAGCCTTTGAGCAGAGTCTTTTGGCCAAACCAGAGACAAAGACAGACCAGACAACAAACACCAAAATACAACACTTCAAAATACAATGGCCACAAAGTTCACAAAAACCAAAACGGGCTGTGTATTTCGGACAGCCAATAGTGTCCATAATCAGGTTGATTTATCGAATAAGGATGTGCGATGTGGTACATAATTGCCTATAAAACAATGGCAGGTCTTATACAAGAGCTATTTTCAACGCACTTCCAAAACAGGAAAGAGAAATTGAAAAACACCACCACAAGCTATTTTTCACACATTTTCAAGACAGGAAAGTCACATCTCTAAGCTTGAAAACCAAAGCATCAATATTAATGAAATAATGACTAAAATGGCAATCGATGCTCAATATTCCAGAACAAAAAGCATCAATATTAATGAAATAATGACTAAGGAGCAATTGATACTCAATTCCTCAGAACAATAGAATGACTTAATCCCAACACCTTAGCGACATAATTAGCAAGGTTCTAAAATGGCAATCGATGCTCAATATTCCAGAACAAAAAGCATCAATATTAATGAAATAATGACTAAGGAGCAATTGATACTCAATTCTTCAGAACAATAGAATGACTTAATCCCAACACCTAATAGCGACATAATTAGCAAGGTGTTAATGAAAGTCTAAAGTCATGAGTGGAAACGTAAAAATGATCTAGTACCTGCAGAAATACACATGGGACCTATGCCTGAAGAAACTTCTAATGTTATATTTCGCACTTCACACAAAACCTTCAAGAATATTACGGATAGAGATCAACTTACTGCTTTCAAAATTGTGTTGTTGGTGTTGTTGTTGTTGTTGTTGTTGGTGTTGTTGTTGGTGTTGTTGTTGGTGTTGTTGTTGGTGTTGTTGTTGTTGTTGTTGCTGTTATTGTTGTTGTTGTTGGTGTTGGTGTTGTTGTTGTTGTTGTTGTTGTTTTTGTTGGTGTTGTTGTTGTTGTTGGTGTTGTTGTTGTTGTTGTTGTTGTTGTTGTTGTTGTTGTTGGTGTTGGTGTTGGTGTTGTTGTTGTTGTTGTTGTTGTTGGTGTTGGTGTTGTTGGCGTTGTTCTTGTTGTTGTTTATCATTTTTGTCAGTAGATGTCAACATCTACTACCATATCATTTTTGATTGTTGGCGTTGTTCTTGTTGTTGTTTATCATTTTTGTCAGTAGATGTCAACATCTACTACCATATCATTTTTGATAGGTACACCAAAATAATTAGGACCAGAGATATAAGTGTTTTTGTCTGGAAAAACCCTTAGGTGGGCGAATAAATGGTACACTTACCCTAATTAAGTAAGTACTTAACCAAGTCTTTAATCATCAGCAAAATAGCGGTCGAAATGTCGAAAAATACGGTAAAACACCGCTAACCCTAACCGTTGTCCTGATGTTAATGAAAACTGATATTTCGGGGGTTTTAGGTATGGTTTTGGGGGGGGTCTACTTCTCATAACTTTTTCGATATCTCTAACCGTTTGGTGAAAACCGCCAAAAAGCGGTTATTTCTGCCTGTGGGCGGCGCCCAGTGCAACTTTTGCCGATTTTCAGATTTTCCCCTTTACTTACTCATCAAGACCTACCATCCTGCCAAATTTCAAATTTCTACTATATCGGGAAGTGCCTCAACATTTTGATGAGTGAGTGAGTGAGTGAGTGAGTGAATGAGTAAAAAAATTGCGATTTTTGCGCCTCTATATCTCCGGAACTACTTGGTACTAAGAGCTCAAATTTTCAAGGTATGCTTATATACCTTACCTAAACGGGAAGATGAGGATTTGAAGAGTACGACTAGCGACTGAAAACAAACACAAAAAGTTCAATCTGAGGCTTAGGTGTAGTGGCTAGACACTAGACACCTAGACAGCCCTAAAGGATGGGTTAAGCTTCTACCAATCTAAGGGCGACTGAAAGTATGGATGACTATGTTGTAGGTACTTTGAAAACTGTAGGCAATATGGAAAGCCTTGTTGGATAGAGTTAAGAGGCTTTAAAACAAGAACACAAATAGCTTTTACTCTTCACAGTTGTGAAGAGTAATAGTGAAGTGTAGAAGTGTAAAAACACAACTGTCAAGAGTAAAAGCGATTTGTGTTCTTCTTTTCAAAATGAATCTTCACAAAGTCACGTCAGAATCTATCAATAAAGAGGCTTTACTTTGAAAACTGCAAAGTATGGAGTGCAAATTTGAAGAGTACAGATGATACCTTTGTAGGAATACGGCCCTAGTATCTCATTCAGATTAATAGTACCCGCAGATGATTTGGAAAATGATCTCATGAGAATTGTTAGTGCGATTGAGGGAGTGATTTAATTTGATTAGTCAGAACCAGCTGCCTTGGAGTAAAGTTACGAGAGACAATAGAAGAACTTCGCAGCACTTATACTAGTTTATTAATAGTTCCAGCACTTTATAGTTCTAGTGCATAGATAGTTCCAGCACTTATTCTAGTACATAGATAGTTCAGCAAGTCTTGTACATAGTTCTGGAGTCAAAATTTGAGTAATGGTTTATGCTAATTCAAGAGGATGACGTAAGAGGCATTACTGTCCGCGCTGAATGGTAGGTAACTCCTATCTATCCAGAGTCTAGCTCTAGATTCTATACATACCGTCACGTCATCATGCCCGCATACCCCTAAATAGAATTTTCTGTTTGTGTCTTTACTAGTTTTTCAAATACTATCTTTTAATGACCTATCCTGCCAGCCTAGTTAGCTTAGTTGGTAGCGCGTCTGCCTTGTAAGCGCTAGGCCGCGGGTTCGATAAAATCCGCCCCGGGCGGGAATCGAACCCACGGCCTAGCGCTTACAAGGCAGACGCACTACCAACTAAGCTAACTAGGCTGGCTGCGCTGATATGTGTCCCGAAACCCAAACTTCAAATTTGTATTTATACCTACTAGTGATTCAGGGAACAGTATAGAATAGAAATCATTCAAGAAAAGGACTCTGATCTGATGGTCCAATCAGGTTCAAATCTCATCAGAAAATTGAATTCATGGAAATGGTTGTGTTCGCTCAAATTTAATCGAAATCGAACATCGGACAAACCGTTCGACAGTTATGGCGAAACAAACAGGCCGAGAAACTTACGTAAATTCAAAATCGTTTGGATTTAAAACTTACTTCTTAAGGCGCTGTCACACCAAAAGAGGGAAAACGAGCTTCACAGAAGGGAATAGAATAGAATACCTTGTTTATCCTGCTCGAATGAGACTAAAAATTCCCTTTACCCCAGCAGTCTAAACAAGGTCTCGTGTATTTTATGGGTTTAACATGGTACAATACATAATTAATACAGTAGACCTTGCTTAGTTATAAAAAAAAAGAAAAAAAAAAAGAAGAAGAGAAGAAATTTCTAAAGGAAAATACGACTTACCTAGAAAGTTTCCACTCTGTTAAGTTGAAGACCCCACGGGAAAAAAGATGGGAGTCCACCTTTTCTCATTTCGAGAAAATCGCGTTTTAAACTTTGAAACGCTATTACTAAATGTAAATGCTAACACTTGGGATTTTAATTATTTTTTTTTCGCTAATCGGTGGAAAATATTGTTGAGCATATATCCTATGGTGAATTGAAACATAAGCACTAGTAGGGAAAATTTAAAAATTAAAATTGTATTCAAAGGTCAAACAAAAAACATCAATAAAGATGAGAGTCCAGGGGTGAAACTGGACATTCATCTTTTTTACTGTTAAATCTATCAAATCACTTAATTGTTTTGTTAGTTCTCAAATTATTAAACAATAAATCACTAATAATATTAGCACACGTATTAATTAACAAACCGCCCGTAGAAATGACTTTCGGCACGCACTAATTACAACTGAACCAGAACCGACAAGCTAAAACAACTGAGAAAGCTGAAATCACGTGGAAACTGGGATCTTGGACTCTCACCTTTCTTGCTGTGATTTCTCCTATCCTGTCTTCCTTCTCTCTTCGATTTCGGGACGATAAGACCATAGCAGTTAAAGTTCCCTCTGTCAAACCTAAAAAAAAAATAATAATAATAAATAAATGAAAAAAAAAATACTATCTTTTAATGACCTATCCTGAAAAAAAAGAGCCCAATTGAGAGACCGAGTTTCGGAACTCTGGGGTCAGGAAGGTCGACACTCCAACATAAAGCCGTGTCCACACATAGTCGACGACCGTCGATCGACATCGGTGGATGGTCGATCGACGGTTGTCGATTATGCCTGGACACAGTTTTACAATCCAACACCTTAAATTAGGGCAAATAACTCAATAGAGTTCTTCCACCCTAAGTCTCCTAAACTTGTAAACTCTATTAATGTAAAATTAACAATTTCTTTGTTGTTATTATGTCACAACTTTGGTGCTCACTGCAGCATTGTAGGATTTTTCCCAATAAGTATCTCAATAATCCTAACAACCAATGTTTACCTACCCTGCTGGCACCGGTCGCTATGCGCATTTATATGTCATAGCTACTCATTTTCCTCACGAGGCTGAGTGGGCCCCGCAACAGCTACCTGTTGCTAAGCGCATTTACATGTCATAGCTACTCATTTTCCTCACGAGGCTGAGTGGGCCCCGCAACAGCCAGTCACGGGATCAATCATTTGCATAATACAAATTTCTTGACCCCGCCGGGAATCGAACCCGGGTCTCCCGCGTGCAAGGCTAGTGCAGTGACCACTACGCCATGGGAGCTGACTTAAACTCTATTAATTGTACTTTCCTCCGTGTACATATTTGTAATTTTGTACTGATTGTGTTCGCCATTTTGAGTTTTTATCCTCCATTTCGTACCAATTGATGTCCGCTATTTTGAATTTGCATCCACCATTTTGTACTAATTGTGTCTTTCATTTTGTACTATTTGTATCCACCATTTTGTACTATTTGTTATCCACCATTTTGTTCTAATTGTGTTCACCATTGTGTACTAATTGTGTTCACCATTTTGCACTATTTGTATCCACCATTTTGTACTAATTGTGTTCACCATTTTGTACTAATTGTGTCTTTCATTTTGTACTATTTGTTATCCACCATTTTGTACTAATTGTGTCTTTCATTTTGTACTAATTGTGTTCACCATTTTGTACTAATTGTGTTCACCATTTTGTACTAATTGTGTCTTTCATTTTGTACTACTTGTTATCCACCATTTTGGACTAATTGTGTTCACCATTTTGTTTTCCCCAGGTCACCTGGATGATGACACGCTACACATGATGACATTACCCCGATGTGGTGTAAGAGACAAGGTGGGCTTTGCGTCCGATCCGAGGAGCAAACGATACGCCCTGCAAGGTGAGTCAAATTTCGACCGAACTTACTTAACTTGATATAAATAAAATATAAATAGGTACTTGATATATATAAAATATAAATACTTTTACAGAACATCAAAAAAGTTGATCCACAGAACATATATATAATGACTGCTGAAACCCTGCAAGAAGTTACTTAGGTACTTACGTACTTTGTCTGGCTGGGGGACTTTAAACAGGGAGTACCTAATACCTATAATATCAAGCCTATTCTGTCTTCCTTCTCTCTTCGATTTTCGGGACGATAAGACCATAGCAGTTACAGTTCCCTCTGTCAAAACCTCTTAAAAAAATAATAATAAAAATAAGTTATAGTCGGATATTTTCATCAATGTGTATGAAAAATATCTCGCAAGCCACAGTGTTTATATTAGACAAGGTTTTACAATAACTAAATCCAATGGTCCATGACCTAATCGTAGCATGCCGGTAAAGAACTTGAAATATTCCCTACTAAATATTAATTCCCGGCTATATGTTCAGTCCTGGCTTACTTTCTTGAAATATTCCCTACTAAATATTAATTCCCGGCTATATGTACAGTCCTGTCCTGGCTTACTTTCTTACTACAACCTACAACACACTGGTGTACTCGAAAAGCAAACATTGGAAGAACATTATACTTGTTACTATACCTACATTATGTATTTTGTTGGAAGAAAGTATCCTCTTGTAGCCATCTCCACCAAAATTGGTGGAGATGCCATAATTGTACCATCTGTTTGTTTCATCATACGTATTTATTACTTTGTTTCATTATACCGTCATAGGCAATGAAATTTTCTTGTTAAATATTGAGCTTGATCTGCCTTTTGGAAGGCTAGTGATTCCTTTTTTTTTCTGAGTTCCCTGAAGCACCAGGTAATGATAAATAGCTCATGGAAATTTTACAAATGTTTGTTCGTTAATAAAAGTTGACAAAATTGGCATTTAATGTTTTTCCAATGAGATTTTTATCGAAAGCTCATCGTTTTTATTGAACTTTTCCAGTGGTTTGTCAGTCTGTCTAGTTGTCAGGTTGCCTGAGTTGTCAGCTTGTCTGATATGTCAGATTGCCTGGGTTGTCAGATTGCCTGATATGTCAGATTGCCTGGGTTGTCAGGTTATCTTATTGTCTATGACACCTCTTGCGGACTGCAGTAATCCTATGATGCAACAACCATGAACTTTGAGAAGAATGTTAATTATAAAATGACTTGAGTTTTTGTTTATTTATGATTCTGATTTTCTGAGAGTATTTGAAACTTGAATAATTGAATGGCAGGGCCTTGATTAGGGGACTCTTTTTCCAAGAGGTTTGATGGAGGAAGGAAGGGACTATTACGACGAAGATCTTATGGTCCTGAAATAGAAGAGGAAAATTCTATTTTCCTTTTCGATGGCTCACAACTCACAACTTGGATTTCCTACAGTATAGGCGCTATCACTCCAAAGGAGGGGAAACGAAGAAGAAGAAGGAGGAGGAGAAGGGGAAGAAGAAGAAGAAGAAGAAAGAAAGAAAGAAGAAGAAGAAAGAAAGAAGAAAAAGAAAGAAAGCAAGAAAGAAGAAGAAAGAAAGAAGAAGAAAGAAAGAAAGAAGAAAGAAAGAAAGAAGAAGAAGAAGAAGAAGAAAGAAAGAAAGAAGAAGAAGAAAGGAAGAAAGAAGAAGAAGAAAGAAAGAAAGAAGAAGAAGAAAGGAAGAAAGAAGAAGAAGAAAGAAAGAAGAGGGGGAAATTCTGAAAGGAAAACACAACTGAAAATCAAAACACTCTATACCTCGGCTGGGATTGAACCCACGCCCTCCTGTTTACCAGGCGAACGCCTTGACCACTACACCACCGAGGCAGGTGTTTCATTGCTCCGAAATAAAAACGGCGGTGGAATACTCATATTTTTTTTAATATATATATATTAATTAGGCCTGTTTAGCCCCTACAACTAAGCCTCAGATTGGGCTTTTCGTGCATGAAGCTTCTCCGAATCTACGAAGGTCACCACTAGGCGAGGTTAATGCTGGAAGATGGAGGACGTTGAACAGGAAGTAGACCAGCGTCTAGATGAGGGAGCAGACCAGCGAGCTGCTAACCAGCCTAGCTAGCTGGCAGGCAAAAAGGGTTTCCATCAGTGGCGTAGCGTGGTCTAAATTCAAGTGTAGGGCATGTTGGGCTCATGCACAGGTCTACCAAGTCCCATCACAGTACATGCCATTAATATTTATGGGCATTAGAGTGAACTTTTGAGTTGTATGGCCGCCATACACGCCATACGTACACGCTACGCCACTGGTTTCCATGGTTTAAGAAGAATAATTCCAAGTCCTCATGATGGTTAAATTATGTATTTCAAGGGACCAAAAGTTTCTATGGCGGTAAAGAATTATCAAAAAACACAACACTTTTAGTAACACTCAAGACCCTATCCTTAGGCCAGACCTATCCTCAGGGCTGATTCCTAAGGGAGGTCTTTTCAAAAATTTCCTCCTGATATCATGGCTGGCCTTATATGTAAATACCCTGAATTTTCAGGCTCTGTACGGCCCACCAAACCATCACCACGGAGGTGATTCCGATGATGACGCAGACTCCACCGGCAGTGGAAGTGGTAAGAAGCCAGCCACAGAGCAACCGCCAGCAGATGATGATGGAGAATTGTGTACTGACTCCAAGGTGGACACCCTGTTCAATTCGGCCGAGGGAAACACTTACGCTTTCAAAGGTAAGAGCCTAAAGGTCATGTCACGTTACGTCACGTCACGTGAGCTCATGTGGTGTCAGAAAGATGAAGTTCAAAGTTTTCCCCATAATATTGTAGGTAAATTTGTTCAAGAGAGCTACACTACTATCACGTTACGTGACGTGATGACGGCAGTGTGTTTCGACCTTCGACCTTGGCGCAGTCGGAACTAACTGGTGTTACCGGCTGGAGAAAACCTGATCCTTTTTTCTAAAGAGGTTTAATAGAGGGAAATCGAAGACAAAAGGGGGACAGGATAGGAGAAAGCCAGCCGTTCCGACAACGAACACTGTTCGTTCAGAATAATTACCCATTCATTTTTCAAGGCAGACGCGCTACCGACCAAGCTATCTAGTCTGGCAATGTTTGTCCTTTGCATTCAATATTTTATACTATGTACCTCTATTTTATTTATGTAAAAAAAAAATAGACGAGGGAAATAAGAGATCAAACGGGAAATTTTCAATTTTTTGGAGGGATAAAAAACTTCAACCCAAAAAAACCTAATCAACAATCTTTTCGCTTGTTTGCTAATTCTACTTTTCTGTTAATTTTTCAGGAAGCAGATGGCGAGTAAAGGACCTCACCTACAAGATCTCCAAGTACCCACGAGTGTTAGGCCGTAATAAAAAAAAAAATAGACGAGGGAAATAAGAGATCAAACGGGAAATTTTCAATTTTTTGGAGGGATAAAAAACTTCAACCCAAAAAACCTAATCAACAATCTTTTCGCTCGTTTGCTAATTCTACTTTTCTGTTAATTTTTCAGGAAGCAGATGGCGAGTGAAGGACCTCACCTACAAGATCTCCAAGTACCCCCGAGTATTAGGTCGCCATGAAACAGATGAGGTGATAAGGAAAGCATTCCAAGTATGGGCCGACGTCACCCCACTCACTTTCACAGCCAAGAAATCTGGCCAGGTATGTCGAAATTCGAAATCCCTAAAGATAAATCCTTATTGAGACAAGATGGAAGGAAAGCATTCCAAGTATGGGCCGACGTCACCCCACTCACTTTCACAGCCAAGAAATCTGGCCAGGTATGTCGAAATTCGAAATCCCTAGAGATAAATCCTTATTGAGACAAGATGGAACAGCTAAATATTAAGGAGCGTGGTAGCTCTCCGCCCCGCCAAGTCAAGAAAGTGACCTTGCTTCTAGAGATATGTACCTATTTATGACTGATCTCAGCACAGAGAGTTTTCAGTTAATCCAGAATTTAAGAAATACTGGCCTGTGTAAATCAAATGGGTGAAGTCAAAGAAAACACTTGCATACTGTGTTAACTTTCAGAGGTAAAATGAGCTATAGAAGGATTGAAAAAATGCCGGTAAAACAGAGTCACTGTACTTAGGTACTTGTTCAAAGAATCGCCTATGTGTCATACCTTTCCATACGACTGCGCCACTTAGTTACCTTTGAAAGCCCAAGTGTTGACAAGACTGACAGGCTCTCGGCCGAATTGAACAGGGTGTCTACTTTGGAGTCCGTTCACATCTAGTATCTTTACTTCTTTTCGCTTCCCTGTTATTCTATTCTATTCTATTCTGTTCTATTCTATTCTATATCAAGCTGAATTTCCCTTGCTAAAGAAATAGCAAAGGTTGAGTGCGAAAGGCATCCACTCGTAAAATTTGTAGCCAAAACCAAATATCAGCCTAAAGCAATCACCCTAGTTAGGGCTGATTGAGAGACTGACGAAAAACGCCGACTCCGTCTGTACACGAGAAAAGGCAAATAAGAAGAAGACTTACTTATTTACTTGGTTCTTTCTCTCAACACTCATGTATATGTAGAATTGTAGATAGGTAGATATAGGTACTTACTTTCTTCAAAACATGCACAACAGTAATTTGGGTAAAAAAATATTCAGACATAAGACATAAGTGATTATGATTATTTACTTATAGCTTTTCCCAATTTATAAAAAATAATTGATCACTGCGAAGTGCGAACGTTATAATGAGATCATCAAGCGAATTGAATAGATTTACAAATAGGATCATAGAATTCCCAAATATTCTATAGATCAAATAATTGGCACCAACATGATTGTTGCGGTTTTTAACAATATTTTAATTCTTTCTATGATCTATTCTAGTGTAATGTTTCCAATATTTTCATTCATATACCTCCCTCATATTTTGATGTACAACTAATCATCTAATCAAGTACCTCTAACTATTATTTATTATAGCTGTTATTATTATTACCTATTTATGTCTCTTTTTCAAAATGTGGTATGTAGTGCGAACGTTATAATGAGATCATCAAGCGAATTGAATAGATTTACAAATAGGATCATAGAATTCCCAAATATTCTATAGATCAAATTGGCACCAACATGATTGTTGCGGTTTTTAACAATATTTTAATTCTTTCCATGATCTATTCTAGTGTACCTACAATATTTCCAATATTTTCATTCATCTACCTCATATTTTGATGTACGACTAATCAAGTACCTCTAACTATTATTTATTACAGCTGTTATTACCTATTTATGTCTCTTTTTCAAAATGTGGTATGTGTAATCGTTGTGCAATCGGTTCATTGGGGTTTTTCATCACTTCTATTGAAGTATTGATCATATTGATTGCAGGGGTATGAGATCACCTATATCTCTACCATGTGCTGCTCCCATTTCTGATCTGCCTTCTCATACCCTGCTCTTACTACTCATTTTTTGGCTACCGACTTAAAACTCAATTTGTCAAGGTATGTCCACACACAGTTGACCGGCCATCAATCGATGTCGACTGAACCGGCAACCGGCCACACTGTCTCGACAAAATAGGCAGATTTATTTCATCGATCGACGGCCGGTAGACTATGTTTGGACACACCTCAAGCGTCATACTTTTGCAGAACTGGCAATGGAAATTACATCCTTCCCAAGTACATTGGCCCAAGTTTGTCTTTCTTTGCTAAGTGATTTTGTCATAAAAGAGGTCGTTATCATGTTGAAATAGGTTTAATAGTTTACCAAGTCGTTCGCCCAGGTTTGAGTGATTCATAAAATTGAGGCCTATTATGTTCAAATATGCCTAAGAACATGGGACCTATGCCTGAAGAAACTTCTAATGTTATATTTCGCACTTCACACAAAACCTTCAAGAATATTACGGATAGAGATCAACTGCTTTCAAAATTGTACCGGGAAGATGAGGATTTGAAGAGTACGACTAGCGACTGAAAACAAACACAAAAAGTTCAATCTGAGGCTTAGGTGTAGTGGCTAGACAGCTAGACAGTCCTAAAGGATGGGTTAAGTTAAGCTTCTACGAATCTAAGGGCGACTGAAAGTATGGATGACTATGTTGTATATACTTTGAAAACTGTAGGCAATATGGAAAGCCTTGTTGGATAGAGTTAAGAGGCTTTAAAAGAAGAACACAAATAGCTTTTACTCTTCACAGTTGTGAAGTGTAATAGTGAAGTGTAGATGTGTAAAAACACAACTGTGAAGAGTAAAAGCTATTTGTGTTCTTCTTTTCAAGATGAATCTTCACAAAGTCACGTCAGAATCTATCAATAAGAGGCTTTACTTTGAAAACTGCAAAGTATGGAGTGCAAATTTGAAGACTACAGATAATACCTTTGTAGGAATACGGCCCTACTATCTCATTCAGATTAATAGTACCCGCAGATGATTTGGAAAATGATCTCATGAGAACTGTTAGTACGATCGAGGGAATGATTACATTTGATTATTCAGAACCAGCTACCTTGGAGTAAAGTTACGAGAGACAATAGAAGAACTTCGCAGCACTTATACTAGCTTATTAATAGTTCCAGCACTTTATAGTTCTAGTGCATAGATAGTTCCAGCACTTGTTCTAGTACGTAGATAGTTCAGCAAGTCTTGTACATGGTTCTGGAGTCAAAATTTGAGTAATGGTTCTACGCTATTTCAAGAGGCTGACGTAAGAGGCATTACTGTCCGCGCTGGATGGTAGGTAACTCCTATCTATCCAGAGTCTAGATTCTATACATACCGTCACTTGTATTGTTAATACACATTATATACAATTTACAAATAATCACACAATTTACAATAAACGATGACGAAAAACAGGTATAACTAGAGACATAAGACACAAGATTCGAGATTACATTAAACATTACAAAGATTAAAGATTACATTAAACATTACAAAGATTAAAGATTACATTAAAGATTCGAGAGTGTTTAGGGAACAGTTGTAGAATAGAAATCATTCAAGAAAAGGACTCTGATCTGATGGTCCAATCAGGTTCAAATCTCATCAGAAATAATTGAATTCATGGAAATGGTTGTGTTCGCTCAAATTTAATCGCAATCGCACAAACCGTTCGACAGGTATGGTGAAACAAACAGGCCGAGAAACTTTACGTAAATTTAAAATCGTTTTGATTTAAAACTTACTTCTTAAGGCGCTGTCACACCACAAGAGGGAAAACGAGCTTCACAGAAGAGAATAGAATAGAATACCTTGTTTATCCTGCTCGAATGAGACTAAAAAGTCCCTTTACCCCAGCAGTCTAAACAAGGTCTCGTGTATTTTATGGGTTTAACATGGTACAATACATAATTAATACAGTAGACCTTGCTTAATTATAAAAAAAAGAAGAAGAAGAAGAAGAGAAGAAATTTCTAAAGGAAAATACGACTTACCTAGAAAGTTTTCACTCTGTTAAGTTATAGTCGGATATTTTCATCAATGTGTATGAACAATATCTCGCAAGCCACAGTGTTTATATTAGACAAGGTTTTACAATTACTAAATCCAATGGTCCATGAACTAATCATAGCATGCCGGTAAAGAACTTGAAATATTCCCTACTAAATATTAATTCCCGGCTATATGTTCAGTCCTGGCTTACTTTCTTGAAATATTCCCTACTAAATATTAATTCCCGGCTATATTTACAGTCCTGGCTTACTTTCTTACTACAACACACTGGTGTACTCGAAAAGCAAACATTGGAAGAACATTATACTTGTTAATATACCTACCTGCATTATGTATTTTGTTGGAAGAAAATATCCTCTTGTAGGCATCTCCACCAAAATTGGTGGAGACGCCATAATTGTACCATCTGTTTGTTTCATCATACCTATTTATTACATAGGACATAGGCCGTCATAGGCAATGAAATTTTCTTGTTAAAGATTGAGCTTGATCTACCTTTTGGAAGGCTTGTGATTCCTTTTTTTTCGAGTTCCCTGAAGCACCAGGTAATGATAAATAGCTCATGGAAATTTTACAAATGTTTGTTCGTTATTAAAAGTTGACAAAATTGGCATTTAAAGTTTTTCCAATGAGATTTTTTTCGAAAGCTCATCGTTTTTATTGAACTTTTCCGGTGGTTTGTCAGTCTGTCTAGCTGTCAGATTGCCTGGGTTGTCAGATTGCCTGGGTTGTCAGATTGCCTGATATGTCAGATTGCCTGGGTTGTCAGGTTATCTTATTGTCTATGACACCTCTTGCGGACTGCAGTAATCCTATGATGCAACAACCATGAACTTTGAGAAGAATGTTAATTATAATGACTTGAGTTTTTGTTTTTATGATTCTGATTTTCTGAGAGTATTTGAAACTTGAATAATTGAATGGCAGGGCCTTGATTAGGGACTCTTTTTCCAAGAGGTTTGATGGAGGAAGGAAGGAACCATAACAACGAAGGTCTTATGGTCCTGAAATATAGGGCACGGTTAGTATAGGGCACGGTTAGTCCAGTGGTAATCGTAAACAAGACCAAGATCAATGGATTAGATTAGTGGTTCTCAGTCTATGGACCATGGACCTATTAGGTAGACCACGGGTCATGGTCAGCCCAGTTGTAACGCGCTAGATTAGCATACAGAAGGTAACGATCATGTTGACAAAGCTCCCAAATTTAATGGAAAGTATTGTGTCTCATATCACCCATCTGATGAGGCACCCAGTGGTATCGAAAGCTCACCAATTATTTTAAAACCTTCTAATCGAAATGGTCTTGATAGAAATATTTTTATTTTTTATATGAATTTAAATTTATGCTATTATTATGGGATTAGCATACAGAAGGTAACGATCATGTTGACACAGCTCCCAAATTTAATGGAAAGTATTGTGTCTCATCTCGCCCATCTGATGAGGTACCCTAAGTGGTATCGAAAGCTCACCAATTTTAAATCCTTCTAATCGAAATGGCCTTGATAGAAATATTTTTATATTTTATCTGAATTTAAATTTATGCAATTATGGGTCCGCCACTTCAAAAAGTTTTAGAACGCCTGGGATTATCTCGACGATTTATGAGGTGGTTTCTGAACCAGATTTGTTGCAAGATCATTTGAAACCTGAATAGAATAGATTAGAAATAAACAAATAGAATAGAATAGGAAAGGAATCCTACATGGAAAATGACTCTTGTTAATGGCTTGTTGACGTGTGGTATGTGTAATCGTTGTGCAATCGATTCATTGGGGTTTTTCATCACTTCTATTGAAGTATTGATCATATTGATTGCAGTTTTTTACCTGTGGTATGTGTAATCGTTGTGCAATCGATTCATTGGGGTTTTTCATCACTTCTATTGAAGTATTGATCATATTGATTGCAGTTTTTTTACTTATCAGAGTGTAAAGTGTTCACAAAATTACTTTATTCATTGGTTCGGATTATTTCGCTGAACAATTGCAAAATTTCGTCTTGAAATGGCGGAGAGAAGTGTTTCATCGTTTTCCGAGAAATGATCTTTTTCTGAGAAGTGATATATCCAGATTGTTTTCTATTAAGACTATTAAGAGTCATTCCTTGAAATGGCGGAGAGAAGTGTTTCATCGTTTTCCGAGAAATGATCTTTTTCTGAGAAGTGATATATCCAGATTGTTTTCTATTAAGAGTCATTCCTTTTCCTTTCTAAGATTTGGATTCAACGTTTTTCCCCATGAAAAAGCTGAGAAAAATAGCTTGATTTCTGAATTTCCTGATAATTATTCCGATTTCTTTTGATCAATTTCATCTGATATTATCAGACGACGGATTTGACTGTGGTTGTCTTTATTCTTAATGTGATTGTCTTTAACTCGAGCGATTTTCTTTACATTCTGTTCTTCACAATGTATCTCTTCCGATTTATATGGCTTTTTCAAATTTGCAATTCCATTTTTTAATCATTTCCCCGAAATTATATCAAAACATCTTTTCGACTCCCATGAAAAAGCTGAGAAAAATCGCTTGATTTCTGAATTTCCTGATAATATTCCGATTTCTTTTGATCAATTTCATCTGATATCAGATGACGGATTTGACTGTGGTTGTCTTTATTCTTCATGTGATTGTCTTTAACTCGAGCGATTTTCTTTACATTCTGTTCTTCACAATTTATCTCTTCCGATTCATATGGTTTTTTCAAATTTGCAATTCCATTTTTTAATCATTTCCCCGAAATTATATCAAAACATCCATTCGACACACAATTTATCTCTTCCGATTTATATGGCTTTTTCAAATTTGCAATTCCATTTTTTAATCATTTCCCCGAAATTATATCAAAACATCTATTCGACTTTTTATTTCTATACTATTGTTTTAACTATTTGTAGTATCTTTGCTAATATTGGCATCAATGTTCATTGTTGTCTGACGTGATGTCATGATACAGATTCACTGAAACACGGATTTCACGCTTCATTTCATTTACTAATCCATTGCCTCGGTCTATAGCATTTTTGCATATGTCCGGTCATACTTGTTCTTTTTTTTCGTCTTTAATTTTCCTTTTGTTTCGTCTCTATTTTATTCTTAATTTAGTATCTAGATTTTTCGTCGTCGTCTTTTTCTTCTTCTTCCTCTTCTTCTCCTTCTTCTTCTTTTTCTTCGTCTTCTTTTGTTTTTGTATCTTGTTTTATCTTCACCATTTTCACGGTTCTTTTTTTTCGTCTTTAATTTTCCTTTTGTTTCGTCTCTATTTTATTCTTAATTTAGTATCTAGATTTTTCGTCGTCGTCTTCTTCTTCGTCTTCTTCGTCTTCTTCTTTTGTTTTTGTATCTTGTTTTTTCTTCACCATTTTCACGGTCCATTTTTCTCATCCCATACATCCGATTTTTCAAGCTTTGTTTTCAGCTCAAGGGTTGTGAATGTTGTGATTAGCTGATTAGTTCCCAGTGTCAGTATACAATAATCGTTCGTCTTGAAATGGCGGAGAGAAGTGTTTCATCGTTTTCCGAGAAATGATCTTTTTCTGAGAAGTGATATATCCAGATTGTTTTCTAAGAGTCATTCATTTCTAAGATTTGGATTCAACGTTTTTCCCCATGAAAAAGCTGAGAAAAATCGCTTGATTTCTGAATTTCCTGATAATATTCCGATTTCTTTTGATCAATTTCATCTGATATCAGACGACGGATTTGACTGTGGTTGTCTTTATTCTTAATGTGATTGTCTTTAACTCGAGCAATTTTCTTTACATTCTGTTCTTCACAATTTATCTCTTCCGATTTATATGGCTTTTTCAAATTTGGAATTCCATTTTGCAATTCCATTGTTTAATCATTTCCCCTAAATTATATCAAAACATCTATTCGACTTTTTATTTCTACTATTGTTTTAACTATCTGTAAGTAGGTATCTTTGCTAATATTGGCATCAATGTTCATTGTTGTCTGACGTGATGTCATGATACAGATTCACTGAAACACGGATTTCACGCTTCATTTCATTTATTAATCCATTGCCTCGGTCTATACTATAGCATTTTTGCATAAATATGTCCGGTCATACTTGTTCTACTTTCAGAGGTAAAATGAGCTATAGAAGGATTGAAAAAATGCCGGTAAAACAGAGTCACTGTACTTAGGTACTTGTTCAAAGAATCGACTATGTGTCATACCTTTCCATACGACGGCGCCACTTACCTTTGAAAGCATAAGTGTTGACAAGACTGACAGTCCCTCGGCCGAATTGAACAGGGTGTCTACTTTGGAGTCCGTTCACATCTAGTATCTTTACTTCTTTTCTCTTCCCTTTTATTCTATTCTATTCTACTCCAGGTTCACATTGAAATCAGGTTCGAGAGGGATGAGCATGGTGATGGTGACCCATTTGACGGTCCAGGTGGTACTCTGGCTCATGCTTTCTTCCCTATTCTACTATTCTAATCTAAATTCTATTCTATTCTAATCTAAATTCTATTCTATTCTACTCCAGGTTCACATTGAGATCAGGTTCGAGAGGGATGAGCATGGTGATGGTGACCCATTTGACGGTCCAGGTGGTACTCTGGCTCATCCTTTCTTCCCTATTCTAATCTAAATTCTATTCTATTCTAATCTAAATTCTATTCTATTCTATTCCAGGTTCACATTGAGATCAGGTTCGAGAGGGATGAGCATGGTAATGGTGACCCATTTGACGGTCCAGGTGGTACTCTGGCTCATGCTTTCTTCCCTATTCTAATCTAAATTCTATTCTATTCAAATTCTATTCTATTCAAATTCTATTCTATTCCAGGTTCACATTGAGATCAGGTTCGAGAGGGATGAGCATGGTGATGGTGACCCATTTGACGGACCAGGTGGTACTCTGGCTCATGCTTTCTTCCCTGTGTACGGAGGTGATGCTCATTTTGATGACGCTGAGAAATGGACGGTCAACTCGTACAAAGGTAACAATAGGTACAGCATCACCACGAACTCTGCAGCTACACATCACACAATTTTATAATCCCCACCAAAATTTTGACGGTCCAGGTGGTACTCTGGCTCATGCTTTCTTCCCTATTCTAATCTAAATTCTATTCTAATCTAAATTCTATTCTATTCAAATTCTATTCTATTCCAGGTTCACATTGAGATCAGATTCGAGAGGGATGAGCATGGTGATGGTGACCCATTTGACGGACCTGGTGGTACTCTGGCTCATGCTTTCTTCCCTATTCTAATCTAAATTCTATTTCAACAGGTTACTTTCTGGTGTTCTCGTGTTGACCCAGCACCTAAATGGGAAGTATTGTGTCTCTTCTCGCCCATCTGATGAGTACGGGATGGGCATGCCACGACACAGACCACATGCGTCTAATGTAATAATGATAATAATAATAGTGCTTATTTATACTGCTCGCATAGGACTGAAAAGTCCCTTTACTCCAGCAGTAGGCTACTACTGCGTCTAATGCGTCTTTCTCAAATTTTTTTTTTAGTAAAAAGCTGACTCTCAGAATAGGTAGATGCGTCAACAATTTCAGAAAGGGGGGAAATGGCTTGGTAAAAATGATGGCTTGGTAACTCAAAAAATAATTTCTTTTTCCTACTTGAAAGAAAAATATTCTCACTTAAAAATAAAAAAATAAAATAAAATCACTCTTTTTTTACCAATAACAATAATACCATCAAGTTGATTGGTCTGAACATTATTTGATGTAAACATTACAGGGCAATTATTCTTGCTCGTTAAACCATATCATAAACATTGTAGACATGTGTATATCACGTTGATTGAGTGGATATTTTGTATAAATACAAATCTCTACTGTATCACACGGAACCACAGTGTGATTCTAGAAGAATCGGAAGATATTGCGAAGATGGTGGACTAAAGGTTGGGGTCGTTAGTCGGGACACACATCACCGCATCACGATGGTGCTGGCGCGGTGCGGTGATATGTGTGCCGAAACCCGAACTTCAATTTTGTATTTACTAGTGATTCAGGGAACAGTATAGAAATCATTCAAGAAAAGGACTCTGATCTGATGGTCCAATGGGGTTCAAATCTCATCACACACACACACACACACACACACACACACACACACACACACACACACACACACACACACACACACACACACACACACACACACAAAATGTATATCAAAATTCCAAGTCAAGATATGTACATACCACTTAGAGAAAACAGAAGGGAAATGATACATATTTCTGGACATGGTCTTCACTTGACTGGAGTGAAGACCATGTCCAGAAATATGTATGATATTGTACTTGACCATTATCTCAAACTAAACAGAAGGGAAATGCCTATGAAGACTGAATACGGATGTTACAAAAGAAGGTAATAGCTTTAGGGTAGAGACACACTACCATCACGTCACGTGACTTGATGGCAGTGTGTTTCTAGCTTTATACGAATAATGACTTCCCGAGAGGGCTCATTTGAAACTTCAAGTCTCGTGTCAATAATATGGTAGCTTCCAGAGCCCAGAGGTCGAGACTTGTTACAAACCGACCGGCTATTTCTGGTTTATTGCTCAATCAGGTGTTGTTTTTCCACATTTTCCAGCATAATCACATGATTATCAATAATTATGGTGCTTAGAGCGACGTTGTTATTAGTTAACAATACAGAGATGAGTTCGATAGATAGGTTGGTATTCGTAATGATGAGATGGTGAGGAAGATCTCTGTAATACCAGGGGCGAATAAGAGAGAATCTGTACCTAAATAAACATATTTATGTCCTCTTTACTAGGTAGGGTGTCCCAGTCCAATTCCAATAGCCGAATTTTGAAAATTGACTAAAGGTTCTTTCGGGGTGGCTCTCAGAAAATTTTTCAAAGCAAAACCTTCATGGGAGAAAAATCGTGGGGAAAAGTGCTATACCCTTACACCTATGGGTGTTTCTCGCGCAACTTTTTTCCCTATGAGGTTTTACCCATTCGGACCTTTTCGGAGTGGGTTCTTCGATTCCTCGTTTACCTACTGTCCCATCATTGTTGTTTACTGTGCCACCAATGTCAGCAAAACCTTCATGGGAGAAAAATCGTGGGGAAAAGTGCTATACCCTTGTACCTATGGGTGTTTCTCGCGCAACTTTTTTCCCTATGCGGTTTTACCCAATCGGATCTTTTCAGAGTGGGTTCCTCGATTCCTCGTGTCCCATCATTGTTGTTTACTGTGCCACCAGTGTTCCATTTCGACGGATCAAACTAATGACTCTTAACTCCATACGTAACCCACTCTGAGGCTTTGGTGTTGGGACAATTGCCCCAAGGGATGGGTTAAGCTTATACGAATCCAATGACTCACCTTATGTCCCTTCCTCAGGTCGACTCAGCGGACCCTCCGTTCCCGCGGAACTCAGGCTACTGGTGGTTTGGCTGCCGGAGCGCCACCAAGGGCAGTCAAGTCGATCTCAGCATTAGCAATAGCGGTCCCAGTGCGTCCGATCCTGAGCCAAACCCATCCAATCAGTATTACCGGTGGCTCGTGAAAGCAGATCACCAGATGAATCAAAACCAGGACGTCAGCGATCTGAAACTCGAAGCTGGTAAGTGATGTCGGGCGGAGTCGGGTTTTGTTGGAT
>NW_007380223.1:0-22419 GCF_000475195.1 Diaphorina citri | reverse complement strand
TTGTTGGGGATTTTGTTAGGTAGACATTCGGGTGGAGTCGGGTTTTGTCGGGCATTCTCGTTAGGTAGAAATTCGGGTGAGATCGGGTTTGGTCCGGGATTTTCGGTTGAATCTCAAAGAAAAAATTGGTTTAGTGGTGTTTTTTGATGAAATAAGGTGGATAGACTGCGTTAGAGACCGTGTCCACTTGTTGTTCTGAAAAAAATCGTGTCGTGTGCAGTGTGGGAACACTGATTAAAATTACATTGCTTACAGCTTACTGGAATACAGGACGTTTTGTGTCGTTCGGAAAAAAAACGTAATTTACCTACATGAGAGTGTTCCTACTTATTACGCACGACAGGATTTTTTTCCGAACGGCAAGTGCGAACGGACCTTTAGAAAAAGTTGTGTGCTTTCACCAACAAACGGGTATTATTTTGTAAATGCTAAAATATGTAAATATTCTGCTCTAGCATTTACAAATAATAATGGATACAAATTGTACATAGAATTTCCTGTGAATATGTAAATATAGTTCTGCTGGTATTATGAGGGTGCCTGTATAAAAACCCATGTGGTATTTATTACTTTTTCGAATGAAACCTTGCATTTTTTTCCCCCTTCCTGTTTCTTTTTTCATTGTAGTTATTTGTTATTTTGCCTGCTTTTTGAACTGTTACTTTTTTTCTACATACATACATAAAGCATTTCATTTAGTTTTTGTATCATTTATTTCGTTGCGACCGCTTTTAGTGCCTGTTTTATTGGCATTTTTTTACCTTACTTCCTTTTTGTATATGTTTCCTCTTTTCATTCCTGTTTGTTTTGCGGAATTCGGTCGTAGTTTAGTTTGATTGATATCGTTTTGATATTGATTGAATGGTGACGGTTGTTTTTTTATCTGCACTTTGACATGTTGAACGTTTGTAGATATTTGAACGCTTTTTTTACTGTTGCTTTTTAGATTATTTGAACGTTTGCTCATTTGTTTTCTTTGGTGTTGTTAATGTAAATATTTATTATGTTTTCTCTTTAAGTCAAACAGAAGTATTTCTTCATTAGTTTGGTGTACAGTTTAGCAATTTTGCATTTAGCTTTGATTTTACCACAGTTTTTCTATTTATAAAGTCGGCGCTATAAGTATTGGTAAAGTCGCTGCTTTGATTTAAGCCTGTAGAACCCTTTTTTGGTGAAAGTTGTATTAAATGGTCCACGTATGGCATTTTTATCACATACAGTGAGCTTTTACTGTTTTATCATCAAGTGGATTTTGTCTATTTAAAGGTAAGTTTATTTGCACTTTATTATTTTTTTCCACTTTTGCCTCTTTGTATTTTTTCTTTGTTTACTTTTTTCAAACCTGCATTTTATAAAGTATCTAGATGGTCCCTTTTTTTGTCTCTTGATAATCCTCTTTTGTTTTGTGCCCTATTATTTCAAAACTTTTTGACACTATCTGCCATGCTTTTGTAAACTTGTTGCATTTTCTACAGGGGCAATTATTAGTAGGTACCTAGGACTTATAGAAATAGTGGAGATGGGTAATTTGAACTCTAACAAATACATATATAGGTAATTTCTATTATAATGTCTTAGAGAGGGTCGGCTGAAGAACTGTTAAAGGACCAACACACCAACCGACAGTCTCTCATATTCGGATAAGAGACATACTACGGGTTTTTTCCACTTTTGCCTCTTTGTATTTTTTCTTTGTTTACTTTTTTCAAACCTGCATTTTATAAAGTATCTAGAGTAAGTGATGGTCCTTTTTTTTGTCTCTTGATAATCCTCTTTTGTTTTGTGCCCTATTATTTCAAAACTTTTTGACACTATCTGTCATGCTTTTGTAAACTTGTTGCATTTTCTACAGGGGCAATTATTAGTAGGTACCTAGACTTATAGAAATAGTGGAGATGGGTAGTTTGCTAATTTGAACTCTAACAAATACATATAGGTAATTTCTACTATAATGTCTTAGAGAGGGTCAGCTGAAGAACTGTTTAAGGACCAACACACCAACCGACAGCCTCTCATATTCGGATGAGAGACATACTACGGGATGGGCATGCTACGACACAGACCACATGTCTGATGTAGCAGTTGTTTCATTGCTATGAAATAAAAACGACGATGAAACACTCAACTTTTATAGAAAAACAATAAAAAGAAGCTGGTTTAATTTCCGCCTTGGGAGGATTTTATCCTAAACAGATAAGGTTCGTTCTCGGAACGGCTGGCTTTCTCCTATCCTGTCCTCCTTCTCTCTTTGTTTTCGGGACGATAAGACCTCAGCAGTTACAGTTCCCTCTGTCAAACCTCTTTCTATTTTTTCCCCTTCTTTTTTGTATATAAATTCTATCGTCAATTTTTATCTTTCTCTCTTTTTGCAGCCAAAACCCGAAAAGTCAAACACTGAAAAAAGGGGCATCCTCGCTTCTTCCTATTGTACTTTTTGTATATAAATTCTATCGTCGATTTTTTTCTTTCTCTCTTTTTTCAGCCAAAACCCGAAAAGTCAAACACTGAAAAAAGGGGCACCCTCGCTTCTTCCTATTGTATATAAACCCCTTCCCCCTCCGCTCCGACACCGCCATTTTGTATTTATTATTCATCTTCTCATGCAGCGATTATGTGCCATCGGGCCGCACTGTGGGTGCAGGGCCGCCAAGTCAGCATTTCCGCTTTGTAAATTAGCCGCCGCCGCTTGTAGATTTTTATAAAATATGGTGTTGTGGAATAATATTATTTCTGATCAGAAGAAGGAATAAGAAATCAAATGTCACCGAAAATCGTAAAATACATAATACATTCTGATTTAAATTTAATTTGGGCCATTTACGGTGGATTTCACTAATGGCTTAATGAGAGATTTAACTAATCTCAGAATTTTTTAACTATCCAACCAAGATTTTTTTAAAAAAATCCTCCTTTTGGATAACTAAAAACTTCTTTTTGGATTATTAAAAATTCTCCCATTAGTGAAATCTCTCATTATATCATTAGTGAAATCCACCATAAGCCTTGGAAGCAGCTGTGTTTTACGTAAATTAAAGGTAACATTGTAATTCGCCAAAAAATTGTACTTGTATCTCTATTGTATTTATTAATTTGTGTAAAAATGTTCGCTGTGTCTGGTGATCAGTGGTATGGAACTATGGGTATATGGGTTAAAAATGTCAAGGTTTGGGCAATGTCTTTGAAATTTCTAAAAATGGTCGATTTTTGTTGGTTATTATTTAAAGAAATGAGCCATATTGACAAACTCAGGGCCAGGCCGTCACAGTAATTTCGCCATTGATCAGTTTTTTACCCTGAAAATCCGACCCCCTTTTCTTAGAGATTTATCTTCCGTTTTTCAAAGCTACTGAGTGCCAGACGACCAGTCATAATATATTATGTAATTATTAATTATGTAGGCTTTATGAACTTTATGTTGGTTCAAAATCAGAAAACAATTATGTTGAGAAAATAAGGATTTTTTATCCAATTAACTGATCCAATATGGATTTCAACATGAGATTGTAAAGCCGGAAAAACGAAAATAATAATAATAAATGGACCAACATGAATTTTCTAGGTCAACTGTAGACCTGGCCCTTGAAGGACGTGGTTCAGAAGCGTAGTTCTGTTACAACTGAGGATGAAGTGAATTTGAGTGACCAGAATGCAATTCGAATTCAAATACGACCTATGAGATGTCAGAAAATACACTTTAAATAAGGATTTTTTATCCAATTAACTGATCCAATATGGATTTCAACATGAGACTGTAAAGCCGGAAAAACGAAAATAATAATAATAAATGGACCAACATGAATTTTCTAGGTCAACTGTAGACCTGGCATTTAGAGGACATGGTTCAGAAGTGTAGTTCTGTTACAACTGAGGATGAAGTGAATAATTTGAGTGACCCAGAATGCAATTCGAATTCAAATTCGACCAATGAGATGTCAGAAAATACACTTGTATCAAATGTCCTTGAATCTCAGGATTAAAATTATTTGTAATTTTGTAGCTTTGAAAAACGGAATGCTATATTTTTTTCTTCTAAAATGTATGTTATAGGTAGAGCTACTACCTTTTGATCAAAATTTGCTTTTAAAATACCTATTGTTACAAATTGTAGGTACTTGTAGTTATAGTTACACATTTTAAATTGAAATTTGGGCCTTATACCTCGGTGGAATTCTCTACCGCCTATCTTAGGTCCCAGATTTGCTTAATTTGGGCCAGACCAGACAGTGGGTTCGAACCCCCTGAGACAAAAAAAAACAGCACCTTTCTAGATTTTTTCCCCTGTTTCCTTCGTTTTTGTACCCCACAAATATTGATAAATAATCCCTTTTTCTTCATTTGTCTCCCACCCTGGCTAGAAGATAAACAAGGGAGTGACTCGTCTAGTCAAAACGTCACCATCACGATCCGATGAGACAGATAACTCGATGCAACAGCGATAAAACAGAGGTGAAACAGCTGATATCCAACTCTGTGCAACAGGAGACCTTCCCGCGGAACTCAGGCTACTGGTGGTTTGGCTGCCGGAGCGCCACCAAGGGCAGTCAAGTCGATCTCAGCATTAGCAATAGCGGTCCTAGTGCGTCCGAACCTGAGCCAAACCCATCCAATCAGTATTACCGGTGGCTGGTGAAAGCCGATCACCAGATGAATCAAAACCAGGACGTCAGCGATCTGAAACTCGAAGCTGGTAAGTGATGTCGGGCGGAGTCGGGTTTTGTTGGGGATTTTGTTAGGTAGACATTCGGGTGGAGTCGGGTTTTGTCGGGCATTCTCGTTAGGTAGAAATTCGGGTGAGATCGGGTTTGGTCCGGGATTTTCGGTTGAATCTCAAAGAAAAAATTGGTTTAGTGGTGTTTTTTGATGAAATAAGGTGGATAGACTGCGTTAGAGACCGTGTCCACTTGTTGTTCTGAAAAAAATCGTGTCGTGTGCAGTGTGGGAACACTGATTAAAATTACATTGCTTACAGCTTACTGGAATACAGGACGTTTTGTGTCGTTCGGAAAAAAAAACGTAATTTACCTACATGAGAGTGTTCCTACTTATTACGCACGACAGGATTTTTTTCCGAACGGCAAGTGCGAACGGACCTTTAGAAAAAGTTGTGTGCTTTCACCTACAAATGGGTATTATTTTGTAAATGCTAAAATATGTAAATATTCTGCTCTAGCATTTACAAATAATAATGGATACAAATTGTACATAGAATTTCCTGTGAATATGTAAATATAGTTCTGCTGGTATTATGAGGGTGCCTGTATAAAAACCCATGTGGTATTTATTACTTTTTCGAATGAAACCTTGCATTTTTTGTATGATCTCTCTCTCTCTCTCTCTCTCTCTCTCTCTCTCTCTCTCTCTCTCTCTCTCTCTCTCTCTCTCTCTCTATAAAAAAAATAAAAACAATACTTTTTTTCAAGACAATATTTTTTACAATAAAATATATTTTATTTTTTGCTACATTATAAATATTGAGATCTAAATTAACAAAATTTATTTTTTATTTGAAATAAGTATTTTTTGACGTCCTACCTCATTAGGTCAATAATTAAATTGCCAGCTTAGTTAGCTCGGAAGGTAAGCTTCTGCCTTGTAGGCGCCAAGTCGCGGATTCGATTCCCGCCCGGGGCGAAATTTATCCTAAACAGATAAGGTCATATTGTCAATTACCTAAATTGATGAGTCAAATGATTAAATTGACAAATCACAAAAATAGTATTGACACCAAATGTTACGCCAATTTGACAAATCAAAATTGATCACAAACTTTACGATTTAGCGTCACACAGAAATCAATATTACCTACGTCAAAATTCCTCGAATTGTCACATCGATGGAAATTAGTTTGATACCAATTTGAGAGGAATACAATTGAGGTCACAACAACTCGAAACTTTCTAGGTGAGTAAAAATATTGAGTTTACAAGTTTACATCAACTCGAAATGTTGGTATGTAATAATACAAATTGAGGATGTTTTGGAAGGGAACATAGTACGTACATACCTATTAGTTTCAAAAATAATTAATATAAAAACAAAAGAAAACGAGCCAGCCTAGTTAGCTTAGTTGGTAGTGCGTCTGCCTTGTAAGCGCTAGGCCGCGGGTTCGATTCCCGCCCGGGGCGGATTTTATCCTGATGGGATAATGTTCGTTCTCGGAACGGCTGGCTTTCCTCCTATCCTGTCTTCCTTCTCTCTTCGATTTCGAGACGATAAGACCCTAGCAGTTACAGTTCCCTCTGTCAAACCTCTTAAAAAAAAAAAAAGTTGTAGTTACGAGTGGAGCGGTGAATAAATAGGTACTTATACTTATACCTACACCAGTTCACTCAAGTGGATCACTCAAGTTGAGAAACATTGCTCGTGGTTAGTATTCGGATGGGTGAGCACCTGGGCAATCGCGAGTTGCCGGACCCACTCAGGTTGACTTGTCACCCAATGAGACGTAAAACCCCCGTTACTAAAATTACTTAGACCTACCTCGGTGGTGTAGTGGTCAACGCGCTCGCCTGGTAAACAGGAGGACGTGGGTTCAATCCCAGCCGAGGTATGGAATTTTATCCTCAATATAATTTGAGATTCCTTGTTTTCATCTTCTCCCCCCCAGGTACCAATTTGTTCCAAGTGGCGGCTCATGAGTTCGGTCACTCCCTAGGACTGTCTCATTCAGACGTACGGTCGGCATTGATGGCGCCCTTCTATCGAGGTTACGAGCCGCACTTCCAACTAGACTCCGATGATGAGGAGGCTATCCAGGTGAGAGAATCTTGAGTTCTACATAAAAGATTTGATTTACGAAGTAGTGAGAAGTTATGCTGAGAAGGAAACATGTGCTGCGTGTAGTATCCTGAAGAGCGCACGCCACATAGGTAACTAATTCTAAACACAATAAAATTGACAGCAATTGGTCAAGAATAACTTTTCCGATTACAATTATTTACGCTCTCTACATTGTCTTCTATGCTTAATTTTAAAAGAAAATTTAACCACAACACAACAGAAGTGTAAGTTATAGATAAACTAACGAAAAATTGGGGAAAAAAATATTTCACTGCGAAATAGAGACACGGGTCGTACAAAAATCTTGAAATAAAACAACCAAATATGACTGAGGACTGTCACTGACTGGCCTTTGGGATACCTACAAATCAAAAACTAAAAGCCTTTGTTCTAAGGATCCCTACAAACGATGAGTCATCCTTTTGCAATTGTACAACGAGTTGTACCACAGATACCTACACTAGATACCTACCCCCGATGTAATATAGCTATGTACGTATACCTATACCTAATATAAGATTTTGGTGTAAGAAAAAACCTATATTGAATGGCAGGGTTACTATATCACATGTCACATGTACGAACTCTTACCGTCATATGTACGAAATCTAAAGTTAAACTTTAGTTTAACTTGAGATGAAAAATGTTTCCAATTTCCCGTCATTTCTTTAGATTTCATACATACGACGGCGACGGTTAGACTTCATTGCACCCGACGACCTTTGACTCTGGAATTCAATACTTACTATTTTGAGTGCGACAGGTTCAATATCGGTACCTAGAGCAGGGCCACTTAAATGCCATCTTAGGTGTTACGAGTCTTAGTTGAGCAAAGCCCCCGGAAAACCGTCTTAGTTGGGTATATTTGGAACCAGGAGACCATTCCGCGTCTTTTGGCACCAGTTCCAGCCATGTACCTTATGAGGTAAATTTTGACCTTTTTTTTACACGTACTTCTTCAAGGGTTCACAATACTGGCGGTTCAATGACAAGAGCTTCTCAGTAAGTAGAGTTCCCCCATCACAACTCTTGAAAGAGAAAGAGAGAGAGAGAGGGGGGAGGGAAGGAGAGAGATAGAAAAGTACTTGGAAAGTAATCTACTGACCCGTATTCTTGTTCTCATTCAAGAAACAAAACAAAAAGGAAGAAACAATATGAATAGGTAGATAGAAAGATAGCTAAAGGTACTTGTAAAGGAAAATCTGAATGGAACTCAATTAGTTACATAACGCGGGTTTAATGGAGCGAAGGATGGCGATCAAAATTTGCTTTTAAAATACCTATTGTTACAAATTGTAGTTACTTGTAGTTATAGTTATATACACATTTTAAATCGAAATTTGGGCCTTATACCTCGGTGGAATTCTCTACCGCCTATCGTAGGTCCCAGATTTTCTTAAATTGGACCAGACCAGACAGTGGGTTCGAACCCCCTGAGACTAAAAAAAAGCACCTTTCTAGATTTTTTGCCCTGTTTCCTTCGTTTTTGTACCCCATAAATATTGATAAATAATCCCTTTTTCTTCATTTGTCTCCCACCCTGGCTAGAAGATAAACACTGAAAACGAAGAATGGGGAGGTAAGGAAGGTTGGAAAAGGAGTCTGGGGGGTCGATAAGGGGGTTTTGGGGGTTGGGAAAGGAGTTTTGGGAGTTGGAAAAGGAGTTTGGGGGATCTTTATTAAATTTTCGTCGCTTCGTTTGTTGGGCAAAGCACGTGCTCGGTGTCTTCCATTGAGAGTTTGAAACATTACGTAATCATGACAGTGACGTGATGAGGTAATCGGTGAATTTTGTGAGACAGAAATGTGAGAATACATTTTTACGAAATATTTTGCTGGAAGAGTTCAGACTTTCAGAGAAGATTCTACCTAGTTGGGAATATGAGAAGCGAAGTCTTTTTAAATGTCGTGATGGTCACGTCACATATGAAAGTGATACAGACCTCTCACACTCTAGGAGACATATGTTGCAGGACCCCAGTGTGGGAGGTCTCTATTATTTTCCAATGCGAGACAAGCCTAAAGGTTCTTTCGGGGTGGCTCTCAGAAAATTTTTCAAAGCAAAACCTTCATGGGAGAAAAATCGTGGGGAAAAGTGCTAGATTTGTTTCTCTTTATTCCGGTAACTTTTTTCAGAAGTAGGTTTCAGAAATAGGTATCTAGGTATCTTTAAAATCCCCTTTCTTCCGGTGGAAGCAGCATCGTATCGTCGGCAGAGCTGATTTTTTCCTAGCTCTCAGGCACAGATCAATTAAAAAAAAGGTATCTTGTTTGTGCAGCTTCTCCTAAAATTGAAATCTCAGAGAGTAACACTCATTCCTTGTTTTCATCTTCTCCCCCCCAGGTACCAATTTGTTCCAAGTGGCGGCTCATGAGTTCGGTCACTCCCTAGGACTGTCTCATTCGTAGGGTGTCCCAGCCCAATAGCCGAATTTTGAAAATTGAATATCTTGGGCTCTGTTCGTCGTAAAGAAGTGAAACAAACGTCATGGTAGGGTGTCCCAGCCCAATAGCCGAATTTTGAAAATTGAATATCTTGGGCTCTGTTCGTCGTAAAGAAGTGAAACAAACGTCATTGGAATCAGTAAAGTCTGTCTTTTTTCCAACTCCAAAATAGGACGTGTTTTCGTGTTCGTTGAGTTTAGATTTGTTTCTCTTTATTCCGGTAACTTTTTTTCAGAAGTAGGTTTCAGAAATAGGTATCTATCTTGTTTGTGCAGCTTCTCCTAAAATTGAAATCTCAGAGAGTAACACTCACTCCTTGTTTTCATCTTCTCCCCCCCAGGTACCAATTTGTTCCAAGTGGCGGCTCATGAGTTCGGTCACTCCCTAGGACTGTCTCATTCAGACGTACGGTCGGCACTGATGGCGCCCTTCTATCGAGGTTACGAGCCGCACTTCCAACTAGACTCAGATGATGAGGAGGCTATCCAGGTGAGAGAATCTTGAGTGGAAGGTCACCCATCCTTTTCGATTGCAAATATTTCAACAGGTTACTTTCTGGTGTTCTCGTGTTGACCCAGCACCTAAATGGGAAGTATTGTGTCTCTTCTCGCCCATCTGATGAGTACGGGATGGGCATGCTACGACACAGACCACATGCGTCTAATGTAATAATGATAATAATAATAGTGCTTATTTATACTGCTCGCATAGGACTGAAAAGTCCCTTTACTCCAGCAGTAGGCTACTACTATTATTGTGGTCAAATTCTCAAATTATATTGAGGATAAAATTCCATACCTCAGCTGGGATTGAACCCACGCCCTCCTGTTTACCAGGAAAAGAAGAGAATTAAGTAAATTTTGGGAGAGAGAAATTTTGGGAGAGCAGAAAGTAGATTGGTAGAGAGGAAACTGAAAGAACTTTTCGTATTTCACTTGAATGAACAGAAATACCTAGGTATCGAAGAAAAACACGAAAGTAGGTAACAGAAATTTTCGAAAACATTAAGTTAAACATATTCTTCTACCTCAGCTGAGCTCTCTGCTTGTAATTTGGGAAACATGAAATTCCCGAGGTAAAGAGGTAGGTATAAGCAAACAATATTACCTACCTACTTATACATAAATAGGTAAATATTTATGTATTTACCTATACTTACCTACATAGGTATAATAAACCTACTGGAGAATATTAGGTATTCACCCTCAAATAAGATCTGTGTTAGTAGCTTTAGATCGTCCAGAACTGTATATAGGCAGTTTTTTAGGAGGTATACATATAGGTATGTAGATGTAGGTAAGTGTCCTAGTGTCCCACTTATAATAACAAAGGTTTATTAAGGTAGGTAACTATAGGCCAATTTATGAGGAGATTTCGAACCAAAAAAGAGGAAGAAGTGTAACTTTTGTAACATCCTATTGCTATGTACCACTGTTTCAGTCCACAGACTGAAGTTGGAAAACAGAACGAAATTGAAATGGAACAAAAACCTCAGGTAAAAAAAAGAAGTACTTACGTTCATTATTTTCTTTTTTTTCCTATTTTTTAAATTTTGTATTCTGCTGCTCTGTGTTTGTATCCAACAGGATTTTTGCCATGGTACCTACTTTTTCCCTTTACATTTTCAAATGGGCAACTAATAGCTACTTGCAACTCACCGATGTAGGTAATACGTATAGATATTATATAGGTACAAAATTACGAGAAGGTAGGTTGGTACAAAAGATTTGATAATGTCCTCAAGTTTTGTTTCATCATCCTTCTTTATTTCCAAGGACTCATACCGTCGTCTAATTTCTTCACCTCCAACTTGCAGGAACAAAGCAACTTGAATATCATTTTCTTCTTTGTGATATTTCAACGCCTTCAAATAAATCTGAAACTTGCTCTTCCATGTCTTCCATATCTGGGACAAATTAGATCCACTTGAGGAAAAAGGTTCTATTTGTATGTTAATCGACATTACAACTCAGGAAACAAAAGTAACTAACAAAAATATTTTACGCCTGACACCATGTCAAAATTGAGAAGAGCAGTTAGTTTTCGTGGCAATCAAAGTTTAGATTTATTAAGACTGAAGCTTCAGCTCAGAGTTGTGGCCAGCATACATAACAATTTACATATATGTTCAAACTATACCTATGAAATATATAAGACCTTGTTTAGACTGTGGGAGTAAAGGGACTTTTCAGTCTCATTCTGGCAGGATAAACAAGGTATATTCTATTCTATTCTATTCTATTCTATTTTTTCCATTTTCTTCTCCCTCAGGTCTTCACTACTGGAAGTTGACGGATGATGGTATTGCTGAGGGCTATCCCAAGTTGATCTCCAAGTCCTGGACTGGGCTGCCCGGACATATCGATGCTGCGTTCACCTACAGCAAAAACGGAAAGACCTACTTCTTCAAAGGTAAGTGGAGCAATAAATGGGCCTTTTGGACGTCTTTAAATGGCTAAATTATATGGCCTATTTCCTATTAGTATCACAACCACAATTGAAAAAATCTGGTGTGAACATCACACGACTTTCCTTATCGTATTGAATGGTGCTTATTTGGGTGTTCTGTTGTAACATTTACAATATCTCTAACCGTATAGTCAGTATAGCTGAAAACCGCCAAAAAGCGGTCGAAACCCGCCAAAAAGCGGTAAAAATACCGCCAACCGCAGCACCTATTTTAACCAAACGTTTTGGGTTGCATCCTTGTCACATTTGTGTTGTGAACTACATACTTAGAGATATTGTAAAAGTTACAATAGATTAACACCCAAATAAGCATCATTTCATAGGATAAGGAAAGTTGTGTGATGTTCACACCAGATTTTTTTTTTCCTAAATTGGTAGTTTTTGACTGATCCATTTTTTTAAATACTTTCTTCACTTACTAAACTCATTAAACAAACCAATCCTGATTCCAGGATCCAAATACTGGAGATACACTGGTAAAAGCATGGACGATGGTTATCCTAAGGACATCAGTGAAGGATTCACAGGAATTCCAGACAACATTGATGCTGCACTGGTGTGGAGTGGCAATGGAAAGATCTACTTCTTCAAAGGTAACTAATTCTTTTCGGAAGCCTTATAACTAACTCAGTGGTGCAGTGGTCAAGACACTTGCCTGGTAATCAGGAGCACGTGGGTTCAATTCCAGCCGAGGCATGGAATTTCATCCTCAATATAATTTGACCACAATGATAGTAGTGGCTAGCATACGGTCATAACTTCCGTGCCCGAGTGGGTATCACACTAAACTTGCACGCCCGGGTTCGATTACCGGCGGGATCGATGTTTTTCGGATCTGTGCTTGGAGTTCGGGGTGCACTCAGCCTCATGAGGACAATTGAGTAGTTACTTTAATCGAGTGGCGATCAGTGGCGGCATTACCAGTGTAAAAAGATTATTGAAATGTGGAAATTGATTGCAAAGGAGGCATTTAGTAATTCTGTGATATCACCAAAAGTTGTGAAAAAGCTCTGTTTGAGAGAAGGAGATGACTTTTATTTTCTTCTTCAACCAGGTTCGAAATTCTGGAAGTTCGACCCCTCATCCAAGCCCCCAGTGAAGAGCACCTACCCCAAACCGACCTCAAACTGGGAGGGTATTCCGGATAACATTGATGCTGCCTTGCATTACACCAACGGATACACGTACTTCTTCAAAGGCTCTCAGTACTGGCGGTTCAATGACAAGAGCTTCTCAGTAAGTAGTGCTAGGGTTCGATTCCCGCCCGGGCCGAATTTTTTTCTAAACTTCAACCTAATGAGTCACTCAGATGAGACACAATATATTCATTTTGCTGATAGATCTTCGTGTCATTAGATGATTCAATAGGTAGCCAGTCTAGTTAGCTTCTCAGTAAGTTCTACCTTGTTCGATTACCGCTCGAGACGAACTTTATCCCAAACAGATAAGGTTTGTTCTCGCGGAACGGCTGGATTTCTCCTATGCTCTAATCCCTCTTCGTTCGATTTTGGGAGGATAAGACCTTAGCAGTTACAGTTCCCCCATCACACCTCTTGGAAGAGAAAGAGAGAGAGAGAGAGAGGGGGGGGGAGGGAAGGAGAGAGATAGAAAAGTACTTGGAAAGTAATCTACTGACCCGTATTCTTGTTCTCATTCAAGAAACAAAACAAAAGGGATTGGTACTTACGTTATTGTGTAACGTATTTTGCTTCAGCAGTTGGTTCATTGGCTTCTGCTGATTCAGGTGTAATATTTTCGGGCTGCATTCAGAGGTGTTTCGAAAATGAGCTTTTTTTGTGATCAGCGTATTTTATAAAACTTTGTAGTCTTACACTAATGTCTTTCTGAATGAGATGGGAACGGATACTTAGAGCAATATCTACAGGAAAAAAAAGGAAAAAAAAGGTGTTGCGGTAGTTATTCTCAGTCCTGAATTGGCGGACCATAAACTGTCACTGAAATAGAACTTTTGGTGCTTTCCAAATTTCGCGTGAATCATGGTATTTTTGACCACAGCAAGTAAAGAGGCACACAACAAAAGTTGAAATTAGTATTGTTTATTATGATCTGGCCTGAAGGATCAGTTTTTGCCACTAAAAAAAAAAAAAAAAAAAAAAAAAAAAATTCCTAAAAAAAAAAAAAAAAAAAAAAACCCCCCCCCCCCCTTAAAAAAAAAAAAAAAAAAAAAAAACAGAAATTAATGGGGGTTGGGAAAGGAGTTTTGGGAGTTGGAAAAGGAGTTTGGGGGATCTTTATTAAATTTTCGTCGCTTCGTTTGTTGGGCAAAGCACGTGCTCGGTGTCTTCCATTGAGAGTTTGAAACATTACGTAATCATGACAGTGACGTGATGAGGTAATCGGTGAATCTTGCGAGACAGAAATGTGAGAATACATTTTTACGAAATATTTTGCTGGAAGAGTTCAGACTTTCAGAGAAGATTCTACCTAGTTGGGAATATGAGAAGCGAAGTCTTTTTAAATGTCGTGATGGTCACGTCACATATGAAAGTGATACAGACCTCTCACACTCTAGGAGACATATGTTGCAGGACCCCAGTGTGGGAGGTCTCTATTATTTTCCAATGCGAGACAAGCCTAAAGGTTCTTTCGGGGTGGCTCTCAGAAAATTTTTCAAAGCAAAACCTTCATGGGAGAAAAATCGTGGGGAAAAGTGCTATACCCTTGTACCTATGGGTGTTTCTCGCGCAACTTTTTTCCCTATGCGGTTTTACCCAATCGGATCTTTTCAGAGTGGGTTCCTCGATTCCTCGTGTCCCATCATTGTTGTTTACTGTGCCACCAGTGTTCCATTTCGACGGATCAAACTAATGACTCTTAACTCCATACGTAACCCACTCTGAGGCTTTGGTGTTGGGACAATTGCCCCAAGGGATGGGTTAAGCTTATACGAATCCAATGACTCACCTTATGTCCCTTCCTCAGGTCGACTCAGCGGACCCTCCCTTCCCGCGGAACTCAGGCTACTGGTGGTTTGGCTGCCGGAGCGCCACCAAGGGCAGTCAAGTCGATCTCAGCATTAGCAATAGCGGTCCCAGTGCGTCCGATCCTGAGCCAAACCCATCCAATCAGTATTACCGGTGGCTCGTGAAAGCAGATCACCAGATGAATCAAAACCAGGACGTCAGCGATCTGAAACTCGAAGCTGGTAAGTGATGTCGGGCGGAGTCGGGTTTTGTTGTGGATTAGACATTCGGGTGGAGTCGGGTTTTGTCGGGGATTTTCGTTAAGTAGAAATTCGGGTGAGATCGGGTTTGGTCCGGGATTTTCGGTTGAATCTCAAAGAAAAGATTGGTTTAGTGGTGTTTTTTTGATGAAATAAGGTGAATAGACTGCGTTAGAGACCGTGTCCACTTGTTGTTCTGAAAAAAAAATCGTGTCGTGTGCAGTGGGAACACTGATTAAAATTACATTGCTTACAGCTTACTGGAATACAGGACGTTTTGTGTCGTTCGGAAAAAAAACGTAATTTACCTACATGAGAGTGTTCCTACTTACGCACGACAGGATTTTTTCCGAACGGCAAGTGTGAACGGACCTTTAGAAAAAGTTGTGTGCTTTCACCAACAAACGGGTATTATTTTGTAAATGCTAAAATATGTAAATATTCTGCTCTAGCATTTACAAATAATAATGGATACAAATTGTACATAGAATTTCCTGTGAATATGTAAATATAGTTCTGCTGGTATTATGAGGGTGCCTGTATAAAAACCCATGTGGTATTTATTACTTTTTCGAATGAAACCTTGCATTTTTTTCCCCCTTCCTGTTTCTTTTTTCATTGTAGTTATTTGTTATTTTGCCTGCTTTTTGAACTGTTACTTTTTTTCTACATACATACATAAAGCATTTCATTTAGTTTTTGTATCATTTATTTCGTTGCATATTTATTACTTTTTCGAATGAAACCTTGCATTTTTTTCCCCCTTCCTGTTTCTTTTTTCATTGTAGTTATTTGCTATTTTGCCTGCTTTTTGAACTGTTACTTTTTTTCTACATACATACATAAAGCATTTCATTTAGTTTTTGTATCATTTATTTCGTTGCGACCGCTTTTAGTGCCTGTTTTATTGGCATTTTTTTACCTTACTTCCTTTTTGTATATGTTTCCTCTTTTCATTCCTGTTTGTTTTGCGGAATTCGGTCGTAGTTTAGTTTGATTGATATCGTTTTGATATTGATTGAATGGTGACGGGTATGCTTTCAAAGGTAAGAGGCTAAAGATCATGTCACGTCGCGTGAGCTCATGTGGTGTCAGAAAGATGAAGTTCAAAGGTTTCCCCATAATATTGTAGGTAAATTTGTTCAAGAAAGCCACACTACTATCACATCAGATGACGTGATGACGGTACTGTGTTTCGACTTTCAACCTTGGCGCAGTCGGATCTAACTGGTGTTACCTGCCGGGTGGCGAAAACCTGATCCTTTTTTTTTAAAGAGGTTTAATAGATCGAAGACAAAAGGGGGACAGGATAGAAGAAAGCCAGCCGTTCCGACAACGAACAGTGTTCGTTCAGAATAATTACCTATTTATTTTTCAAGGCAGACGCGCTACCGACCAAGCTAACTAGTCTGGCAATGTTTGTCCTTTGCATTCAATATTTTATACTATGTACCTCTATTTTTTCCATTTTCTTCTCCCTCAGGTCTTCACTACTGGAAGTTGACGGATGATGGTATTGCTGAGGGCTATCCCAAGTTGATCTCCAAGTCCTGGACTGGGCTGCCCGGACATATCGATGCTGCGTTCACCTACAGCAAAAACGGAAAGACCTACTTCTTCAAAGGTAAGTGGAGCAATAAATGGGCCTTTTGGACGTCTTATGGTGACGGTTGTTTTTTTATCTGCACTTTGACATGTTGAACGTTTGTAGATATTTGAACGCTTTTTTTACTGTTGCTTTTTAGATTATTTGAACGTTTGCTCATTTGTTTTCTTTGGTGTTGTTAATGTAAATATTTATTATGTTTTCTTTTTAAGTCAAACAGAAGTATTTCTTCATTAGTTTGGTGTACAGTTTAGCAAATTTGCATTTAGCTTTGATTTTACCACAGTTTTTCTATTTATAAAGTCGGCGCTATAAGTATTGGTAAAGTCGCTGCTTTGATTTAAGCCTGTAGAAGCCTTTTTTGGTGAAAGTTGTATCAAATGGTCCACGTATGGCATTTTTATCACATACAGTGAGCTTTTACTGTTTTATCATCAAGTGGATTTTGTCTATTTAAAGGTATGTTTATGTGCACTTTATTATTTTTTCCACTTTTGCCTCTTTGTATTTTTTCTTTGTTTATATGGCCTATTTCCTATTAGTATCACAACCACAATTGAAAAAATCTGGTGTGAACATCACACGACTTTCCTTATCGTATTGAATGGTGCTTATTTGGGTGTTCTGTTGTAACATTTACAATATCTCCCCTTTTTTGGTGAAAGTTGTATTAAATGGTCCACGTATGGCATTTTTATCACATACAGTGAGCTTTTACTGTTTTATCGTCAAGTGGATTTTGTCTATTTAAAGGTAAGTTTATTTGCACTTTATTATTTTTTTCCACTTTTGCCTCTTTGTATTTTTTCTTTGTTTACTTTTTTCAAACCTGCATTTTATAAAGTATCTAGAGTAAGTGATGGTCCCTTTTTTTGTCTCTTGATAATCCTCTTTTGTTTTGTGCCCTATTATTTCAAAACTTTTTGACACTATCTGCCATGCTTTTTAAGGAAATTTGTCGAGGTAAATTTTCTCACACTTTAGACCTGTTTTGCCCCGGTGAGAAATCTTTCGAGGTATTTTTTTCCCTCGCTGGCCTGTTTTTCCCCTCTATGATAACTTTGTCGAGGTGAGAGAGAGAGAGAAAGAGAGGGAGAGAAAGAGAGAGAGTGAGAGAGAGAAAGAAAGAGAAAGAGAGAGAGAGATAGAGAGAGAGAAAGACCTCTCTGATTGGTCGAGGGGAAAAAATACAGGGTCTCTCCAATTAAGTACCTACGTGTAGATATATGTTGGCATCTTTTTCCTAAATTTCTAACTAGCCAAAGAGAGGCAGGCCATGAAATCGGACCTGATTTCTTGTTTTCAATCGACTAGGGCCGAATTGCAAGGACATATTTTAGCCTGAACCATCACTAGCGAACAATTGATACGAACAAATAATTGTATTAAGACATCGAATGAAAAAGAGAGAGAGAGAAAGAGAGAAAGAGAGAGAGAGAGAGAGTGAGAGAGATAGAGAGAGAGAAAGACCTCTTCGATTGGTCGAGGGAAAAAATAGAGGGTCTCTCCATTTAAGTACTTACGTGTAGATATAATTATGTTGGTATCTTTTTCCTAAATTTCTAACTAGCCAAAGAGAGGCAGGCCATGAAATCGGACCTCATTTCTTGTTTTCAATCAACTATTAGGGCCGAATTGCAAGGACATATTTTAGCCTGAACCATCACTAGCGAACAATTGATACGAACAAATAATTGTATTAAGACATCGAATTTATTTTTGTATTTATTTCATGTAATTTATAAATAAACGACGTATTTAAATAAATAAAATAAGAGAAATTTATTTATATTGAAAATTTTTAGTTTATGTTTCTTATTCTCACCTAACTCCTATAGTTTTAAAATGAATTCCAGCAGGCGAAATAGGTTCACTAGGATTGGAGTACTGACCGCTTGAGGGTCAATTTCCAAGACCAATTTGTCACCATCACGGCCAGAAGTGAAATTACCATAGGTAAGTGAAAAACTGACTTGTAATTTACTGATTGAAACGAGTAAGGTTTAGGTAGGTACTCACATGAAATAAGAGTAGGTACCCTACCTAAACTACCAACAGTTCAAAAAAACATACCTACCTTCCAACAGTTCAAAAAAAAAAAAAAAAAAAAAAACAAAAAAAAAAAAAAATTTTTTTTTAAATTGTCCCCCGGAAAGAAAAAAAAAAAAAAAAAACAGGCAAAATAACAAAATTTTATTTGAATTAGTCCCCGGAAAGGAAAATTGTATGAACGCCTAGTATCTATTTTAATTATGCAATGTGTAAGACAGAAATGATTATTTTTCCAACCACAAGGAGTTTATGACATCTGATTTTTCCCTCTTCAGGTGATCCTTTGTCCAAGTCAGGAAAAAACGAAAAGCAGCAGGAAGGCGCCAAAAATGGAACCACAACGTCTAGTAACGACCAAGAGAAAGTGTCCCAATCTGGGGCCCCACGGCCTAGTATCTATTTTAATTAGGTATGCAATGTGTAAGACAAATAATAATTTTTCCATTCACAAGGAGTTTATGACATCCTTCACTGATTTTTCCCTCTTCAGGTGATCCTTTGTCAGGAGAAAACGAAAAGCAGCAGGAAGGCGCCAAAAATGGAACCACAACGTCTAGTAACGACCAAGAGAAAGTGTCCCAATCTGGGGCCCCACAACCCGATGGCAAACCGATCGAAGATTTCGGGGCCCGAGAAAGACGCCCTATGGAAACCCCACAACCGTTTGATTCGACCAAGAGTGGCACCGATTTGGGACGGCCTTTATTCGGCCTTTTGTTGCTTGGGGTCCTACTGTCGGTCATTCATTGATAGAAATCAATAGTCATAAGGTGGACCCGATGGCAAACCGATCGAAGATTTCGGGGCCCGAGAAAGGCGCCCTATGGAAACGGCACAACCGTTTGATTCGATCAAGAGTGGCGCCGATTTGGGACGGCCTTTATTCGGCCTTTTGTTGCTTGGGGTCCTACTGTCGGTCATTCATTGATAGAAATCAATAGTCATAAGGTGACTGTTTGGGAAGGTAGAGATTTCTAAAACCATCGAAGGTGTTTTGAAGATCTGGGAAGATCTTTGGAGGCTTTTGCTTGACCAATGATGAGAAGATTTAGAAGTATGTAGACCATGAAGGTCCGCGGGTTCGATTCCCGTCAATTTCGAAGTCATCCATGAACCAATTTTTGGTTAGATTTTATGGTTTAGCAAGTTGCAATAGTGTATAAGATCTCTCTCTCTCTCTCTCTCTCTCTCTCTCTCTCTCTCTCTCTCTCTCTCTCTCTCTGAGATTTAGAAGTATGTAGACCATGAAGGTCCGCGGGCTCAATTCCCGTCAATTTTGAAGTCATCCGTGAACCAATTTTTGCCAAATTCTTGGTTAGGTTTTTTGGTTTTTATGGCTTAGCAAGTTGCAATAGTGTGCAAGTCTCTCTCTCTCTCTCTCTCTCTCTCTCTCTCTCCCTCTCTTCCCTCTATAAAAAAAATAAAAACAATACTTTTTTTCAAGACAATATTTTTTACAATAAAATATATTTTATTTTTTGCTACATTATAAATATTGAGATCTAAATTAACAAATTTATTTTTTATTTGAAATAAGTACTTTTTGACGTCATACCTCATTAGGTCAATAATTGAATTGATGTCACATTTGCCAGCTTAGTTAGCTTGGAAGGTAAGCTTCTGCCTTGTAGGCGCTAAGTCGCGGATTCGGTTCCCGGAGCGATATTTATCCTAAGCAGATAAGGTCATATTGTCAATTACCTAAATTGATGAGTCAAATGATTAAATTGACAAATCACAAAAATAGTATTGACACCAAATGTTACGCCAATTTGACAGAAATCAAAATTGACCACAAACTTTTCGATTTAACGTCACACAAAAATTAATATTACGTCAAAGTTCCTCGAATTGTAACATCAATGGAAATTAGTCTGATGCCAATTTGAGAGGAATACAATTGAGGTCACAACAACACGAGACTTTCTAGGTGAGTATTGAGTAAAAATATTGAGTTTACAAGTTTACATCAACTCGAAATGTTGGTATGTAATAACACGAATTGAGGATGTTTTGGAAGGGAATATAGTACATATCTATCAGTTTCAAAAATAATTAATATAAAAACAAAAGAAAACGAAAAAAAGTTGGAAATTAAATTTCAGTAATTGGAACCTACCCTTAACGGTTCAAAAATACAAATACTCTCACAACACAGAGGGGTGTTCTTCAAAATAAAAAGAAAATATCTGGGACAAAGTTTTTCATTGATGTTCTGAAAATTTTCGTGACATTGTACGTCCCTTTGTGTTTAGAGAGAGAAAATACAAACTCTTTCATAAATAAAATAAAAACAAGCCAGCCTAGTTAGCTTGGTTGGTGGTGCGTCTGCCTTGTAAGCGCTAGGCCGCGGGTTCGATTCCCGCCCGGGGCGGATTTTATCGAAGGAAATTTGTCGAGGTAAATTTTCTCACACTTTGGACCTGTTTTGCCCCGGTGAGAAATCTTTCGAGGTATTTTTACTTTCTATTTTTCCCTCGCTGGCCTGTTTTTTCCCCTCTATGATAACTTTGTCGAGGTGAGAGAGAGAAAGAGAGAGAGAAAAAGAGAGAGAGAGAAAGAGAGAAAGAGAGAGAGAGAGAGAGAGAGAGAGAGAGAGAGAGAGAGAGAGAGAGAGAGAGGAGAGAGAGAAAGAGAGAGAGAAAAAGAGAGAGAGAGAAAGAGAGAAAGAGAGAGAGAGAGAGAGTGAGAGAGATAGAGAGAGAGAAAGACCTCTCCGATTGGTCGAGGGAAAAAATAGAGGGTCTCTCCAATTAAGTACCTACGTGTAGATATATGTTGGCATCTTTTTCCTAAATTTCTAACTAGCAAAAGAGAGGCAGGCCATGAAATCGGACCTCATTTACTTGTTTTCAATCGGCTAGGGCCGAATTGCAAGGACATATTTTAGCCTGAACCATTACCAGCGAACAATTGATACGAACAAATAATTGTATTAAGACATCGAATTTATTTTTGTATTTATTTAATGTAATTTATAAATAAACGACGTATTTAAATAAATACCTAAAATAAGACAAATTTATTTATATTGAAAATTTTGAGTTTGTGTTTCTTATTCTCACCTAACTCCTCTAGTTTTAAAATGAATTCTAGCAGGCGAAAAAGGTTCACTAGGATTGGAGTACTGACCGCTTGAGGGTCAATTTCCAAGACCAATTTGTCACCATCACGGCCAGAAGTGAATTGACCATATAGGTAAGTGAAAAACTAACTTGTATTTTACTGATTGAAACGAGTAAGGTTTAGGTACTCACATGAAATAAGAGTACCCTACCTAACCTACCATACCTTCCCCTTCCAACAGTTCAAAAAAAAAAAAAAAAAAAAAAAAAAAAAAAAAAAAAAAAAAAAATTTTTTTACTTCTAGAAATAGTGGAGATAGGTAGTTTGCTAATTTGAACTCTAACAAATACATATAGGTAATTTCTATTATAATGTCTTAGAGAGGGTCAGCTGAAGAACTGTTAAAGGACCAACACACCAACCGACAGTCTCTCATATTCGGATGAGACACATACTACGAGATGGGCATGCTACGACACAGACCACATGTCTGATGTAGCAGTTGTTTCATTGCTATGAAATAAAAACGAAGATGAAACACTCATCTCTTATAGAAAAACAATAAAAAGAAGCTGGTTTAATTTCCGCCTTGGGAGGATTTATCCTAAACAGATAAGGTTCGTTCTCGGAACGGCTAACTTTCTTCTATCCTGTCTTCCTTCTCTCTTTGTTTTCGGGACGATAAGACCTCAGCAGTTACAGTTCCCTCTATCAAACCTCTTTCTATTTTTTCCCCTTCTTTTTTGTATATAAATTCTATCGTCGATTTTTTTCTTTCTCTCTTTTTTCAGCCAAAACCCGAAAAGTCAAACACTGA
>NW_007380222.1:14911-28140 GCF_000475195.1 Diaphorina citri | reverse complement strand
GTTCGTTGCACAAAACAACGAAAAGCAAAAAGCAACGCCGCAAAACGTTAACGAAAAAGATCAACACGGTGGATCTAATCGATTCGCGTTTAGTTAGCGATGGAATCTACCAAGAACCAATTGAGAGTGGTGTCTCTACAGAGTCCAGACTTGAAGAAATTACTGCGAACAGTTTAACTGAGCAGGCCAATCGAGAACTAAGAGAAAATATCGAAAACAGAGACAATGGTGATGTACCAAACACTCCAAATACACATGTTAGAGACGTAGACAATTCCATACATGTTGAAGACAACAGAAGTCTCAAGAGTGGTGAAGAAAGTTACCCTAATGCTGCCAAAGCCACTGTCAGATTGGACTCAGAAGTCTCTACTGTCAACTTAGAACCAGAAAACGCCTGCTTTAAGGCAGATTCTCTAGAAAAGTCTGAAGGGCTCTCTGAAAAATCTTCCCGCAAACAAAGTTTTACGGAGAACTTACTAAACACATCCGACGAATTGCAGATTGAAAAATACGTCACGTTCCTAAACTCATTCGACAAGGGGCAGCACGGAGTGAAAGAGCAACTGGTCGACAGTTTGGACACCGCTGGTCACGGTGTAGAAGACGGTAAAGACGCTTGCCGTTCTTTTGAGCAATCGAGAGATGAAAATCAGAAACTTGAAGATGAGAGACGCGTCCTTTCTGGAAACGAAGAACATGGAACCAGTTCTTTCCCTGAACTTGAAGGCGAACGAACTGTAGAAGATTTTACTGAGGCTGGATTGAAAGAGACGGAAGAAAAATCCTATGCTCACAAGACTGGGGCTCAAAAACATATCGGTACGCCCACAAACCCAATAGGACCCAAATATCTTGCAAAACTAGACAGTCCCCTAATCCTAACACCAACAGATGTAGACAGACTCAACCGGCTTGTAGCAAACATAGACACTCCTCTAACCATAACTACAACGAACACACCTCTAACCATAACACCGGGCGACAGCCCCCTCTCCAGAAGACCAGATCAGACGAGAATCATGAAAATGCTGGACAGAAATCTCAACACTTTCATGAGGGAAACGAAGAAGAAACTCGATTCGCTTTCCTTTTCCGACGATGACAACAAAAGTTTTAGTGAGTTCCTGGCCCGATGCAATTTGGACTGCAAGAAAATCTACAACTCGCCCCTGACGAGCGAAAAGACGTCGAAAGAGCTGGACGATTCTCTCAGCTATTTGAGTGTAGAAGAAAAGTCCTTGAGTCCAGTGGACCAAGGGTCGGACATTGTCCAGGGCTGTTTGAACCCTGATTTTCCTAACCAAATGGACGGAAGGAATAGTCGATTGAATGAAATCAACGGATCAGCGACGGATTCTAGTGAGGTCGACAAGACAAGACCCCGTCAGCCCGTCAATCATGTAAACTTGGCTGTTCCACAAACACCATGTCAACCTGGCTTGAACTCCCGAAATATCCTGTGCCTGAACTTAGATCAAGTTGTGAACCAAATTGACCTGGATTCAGCAAAACTTTCTATTGACGTTAGAGAAACACTTGGTAACACAAATGCAGGAGATTTCGACCTGGAAAATGTAGTTAACAGCAAAACAAACAGTCCTATTGACGAAAACCAAACAATTCTATTTTTCAATGATGAAATCGATGACAAAGTCAACGTATCCATGCTGGTGAACTGCAGCAACTGGACTTTATCTGAAATCGACACGGATGATCAAGATGTCTTGAATCAAACAAATAAAATCAACGAAAATGATGTGAGTGTCTCAGAGAAAGACAATATCGATATGGATGTCAGTCGCAAAGACGAACCATTACGTGGTATACTAAAAGTCATTGATGATATAGCTACTGGTATGGACAGGGAATCCAAAAACCCTGAACTAACTGTTAATCCCTCTAGAATCGGTAAGGAACTTAAAGAGCCCAACATCACCAGAGGTGAAAACAAAGAAGCCGTCAATATCACGAATGAAAATGAAAATTCCGCACATCCAGATCTAAATGAAGAGAATGATCAGAGCGAAAACGAACAGAGTAGAAAACACCTCCGAATTCTAGTCCAAAACGAATCCAAAAAACTTTTCCTTGATGACCAAACCGACATCGTTACTCAAAATGGCGAAAAGGGCACAGCCCGTTGCATCTCTATTCAAAACGGTGGCATTTCAAACGAAAAAGTCATCCCTTTCTCCCCTATCAAAAACGGGTACGATTTCAACACCAGCCTTCTGTCGGAGAGCGATTCTCTGAGCTGCTCCCTCGAAGTCCACTGTAACGAGTCAGCTTTGTATTTGAACGAAACGAACATCTCCCTCCTGGGAAAAGGAGAAAGCCCTTCGGCGGAAACGCCAAACGACCAGTCCCGGACGTTGGATCCTGTAAACGAACCCTACTATCATCTTTCGAACGCTCCCCTGCTTTCAAACGGAGCACTAGGTTCCAAAGAAAGAATAGAAGAAAGACAGCTTTACTTCAGCCCTGTGAATGAAGCCTGCTCCGTAGCTGTCAACGTCAACCGATCACTCATCTGTGTGAGCGGAGCCGAAGCGTTAACAACCGGTGAGTACACCAACGCTGATGACGTCATGGATCATGATAGTCTGGAGGTGAACTGTGACGACCTTCGGAAACTCCAAACGAAGATTCCCGACGGTTTGATCTTGTAAACGATCCTTATCTTTTGAACTATCCCTTGCTTTCAAACGGAGAAGATACCCACAAGAAGAGGCATCTTTCCTTCTTGCCTTCAAACTTAGAACTAGATATACTAAAAGAAAGACAGCTCGACTCCATCCCTGTAAACGAAGCCTGCTCCGTAGCTGTCAACGTCAACAGATCCCTCATCTGTGTAAGCGGTGCCGAGGCATCAACAACCGGTGAGTACACCAACGCTGATGACGTCATGGATCATGATAGTCTGGAGGTGAACTGTGACGTCACGATTGATACAACGGAGAAAAACGATAAGGGACCAAACGTCAATAAGGCAACAATTGACGAATCTAGAAATGGAACCGTTAAGGGCGGAACAATCCGGCCGACCAAGGACGTTAAAAATATAGAAGTAGGATCACGAACCAACGATAAAATCTCAGTTTTCGAAGGAGCAAATATCGAAACTACTGAAAGACTGGAACCCAACAACTTAATATTGGAATCTAATGGAATTTAAGGACAGAACAATCCGGCCGACCAAGGACGTTAAAAATATAGAAGTAGGATCACGAACCAACGATAAAATCTCAGTTTTCGAAGGCGCAAATATCGAAACTACTGAAAGACTGGAACCCAACAACTTAGTATTGGAATCTAACGGAGCTGAGGCTAATATTCTAAGGAAGGGCTGATTTTACAACTGAAAACATCCAGGCATTTGGAAGAAAGAGCTGATTTACAACTTAAATTACTGAGGTGGATTGTAAAATCAGACCTTGTTTACTCTCTCCAGGCCTCCCTGCTTTAAGTAACAGTGTGGGTAGAAAATATTCTAAATTAATTAATTGACTAGGTATTTCATTTACCTACATATTTATAAAGCATTGATTTTACAACTCAACACAACCGAAGCTAGTTAAAAGGAATCACTGATTCTACAACTCAAATTACTGAGGCTAATTCCAAGGAATGACTGAATTTACAACACCAAAAGTCGAGGCTAATTATCTTCGAGGTGATTTTACAACTACGGCTGATTCTAAAGAATTTAATTTTACAATTCAAATTACTGAGGCTAATATTCTAAGGAAGGGCTGATTTTACAACTGAAAACATCCAGGCATTTGGAAGAAAGAGCTGATTTACAACTTAAATTACTGAGGTGGATTGTAAAATCAGACCTTGTTTACTCTCTCCAGGCCTCCCTGCTTTAAGTAACAGTGTGGGTAGAAAATATTCTAAATTAATTAATTGACTAGGTATTTCATTTACCTACATATTTATAATACCTTTATGTATCTGCATGAAAATGAATACCGAAATTTTATTAGAATAACAAAACCTATTATTTCTTTATACATACCTATAATAAATACATAAATATATTATATACGTACCATAATTACCTATGTTTCATAATTAATTTTTGTTAATTATTTATTCTCTCATTCTCTCTCTCTCTCTCTCTCTCTCTCTCTCTCTCTCTCTCTCTCTCTCTCTCTCTCTCTCTCTCTCTCTTTATCTTTCTCTCTTCTTTCTCTCTCTTTCTATCCCATCTACATACATAATATTTCTCGTGCATATATTTTCTGTCCTTTTTCTCCTTCACTCTTCCCTCTCTCTCACTCAATTCCCCTCTCTCTCTATTTTTCCTTCTTCTCTCTCTCCTTCCCTCTTTCACTCTCTATTTCTCTCTCTCTTCTAATCCATCTACATATTCTACCATATTTGCCTCTCTCTCTCTCTCTCTCTCTCTCTCTCACCCTTTCTCTCTCTCTCTCTTACACTATCCTTCTCTTGCATATATTTTCTCCCTAACTTCCTCCTTCCCTCTCTCTCTTTCTCTCTCTCCCTTCGCTCTCTCTCTCTCTCTCTCTCTCTCGTATTGTTACTTCATTCAAAAGTGTCTACTCGATATAAATTTTCAAACTCGAGAGCTTTTCTGTCTCTCTCGCTCTTGTGAGAAAAAAAGCGGGACAGAAAAATTTGATAATTTTCTATATTTCTCCCTCTCTCTCGCTCTTCAAGTTTTTGTGTTCGCTCGTACATTATTTTTTCGGCGAAAAAAAGTCACGGATAAATTTTCGATAGTAAAAGAATAATAAATAATACGCAATTTCGTAAAAAAATTGCAATTTTGTAAATTTTAAAAAATGTAAAATACTGTAAAATACTAGTATAAATTATAAAAAAAAACTCGTTTCTTGCGTCTATTTTTACGAGTAGTGTAAAAAGTTTAATTATCTACTTTAATTAAAGTAATAAAAACGATCTGATAATAATAAATTATAAGAATAGTTTAATTATTTATAACTGCATAATTATGTGGACACTAAATTAGGTAACTTGGTAGGTATATTTTTAAAGAAAAAAAAAGACTTTTTCGACGCCGTTTTTATTATTTCGTAGCAACGGAAAATGAGTTTTAGACAGAGGGAGGAGAGAGAAAGAGGGAAATGGGAAAGAGAGAGAGAGAAGAGAAGGCAGAGAGTGTGTGAGAGAGAAAGAGGGAGAGAGAGGAGTAGAGGAGAAAAAGGACAGAGAATACTCGTACATGCAGGAGAAAGAGAGGGTACTAGAGAGAGATAGAGAGGCGAGAGGGAGGGAGGGAGAGAGAGAGAGAGAGAGAGAGAGAGAGGAGGGAATGTGATATTGTAAGACAAAGAAAGTTGAAGAAAGTGGAGAAGTAAATAAAGACTGAGAAAGAGAGATAGAGAAAGAGAAATGAAGAGAAGAGACAGACAGAGAGAGAGAGATAGAGAGAGAAGAAAGGAATTCATGGAACTCTTTCTATCTTATTCATTTAAATTTATCCGTGCCAAACCTTTAAATCCTTTTCTCTCTCTCTCTCTCTCTCTCTCTCTTTCTTCCCCTACTTTCTCATCTACCTCCGCTCTCCTTCCCCCTCCTTTCCAAATAATGAAATTCTACCCCCTCCTCTTGCCGTTCCCACACTATGTTCAGACTTTTCCCGGCTTCCCTCAGGCTAGGTGAGGTTGAGCAGCAAGCAGAAATGAGGGCTAAACCCCGTCACTAATTCATTCACGCTCAGACTGTCTGAGATTCACGCTCAGACTGTCTGAAATTCATACTCAGACTGTCTGAAATTCATACTCAGACTGTCTGAAATTCATAGTCAGACTGTCTGAGATTCACGCTCAGACTGTCTGATATTCACGCTCAGGCTATCTGAGATTCACGCTCAGACTATCTGAGATTCACGCTCAGACTGTCTGAGTGTGAATGGCCTAATGCATAGATCATAACAATGTTGGATAACAATTTTTGCTTGAAATTTTAATTTTGTTTAGTTTGAGATAATGATCAAGTACAATATCATACATCATATTTCTGGACATGGTCTTCACTTGACTGGAGTGGTGAATGAAACTTGAAATTTTAAGCAGTGTTGTTTTGGCTACCATAATTTTGGACCGTCAATAACATTTTGTTGTTTCTTTTCAATGTTACAAGTAAGTGTATAAGTATAAGTGTACATATGAGCAAAAGTATTACAAGTGATAAGGATTATTAAAGACTCAAGTCTCAAGTTCTTTTGATTTTATTCACATACCTTTCATGAGTTCCCCTTTTTATCCGGTGTGGACATTTTGAAAATTAATATTTTCATCCCTGAAGCTGGTTTTCATCTCAATCCACTAAAACGTGAGTATTCCCCACCAATTCAACTAAAACTTTTTGTAAAAGAATTTTGTTAGAGGGAACTGTAACTGCTAAAGTCTTATAGTCCCGAAATTGATGAGAAAAGGAAGACAGGATAGGAGAAAGCCAGCCGTTCCGAGAACGAACCCTTAAGGATCTAATCCGGTCCGGGCGGGTATCGAACCTGCGGCCTAGAGCTTGCAAAGCAAACGTGCTACTGTCCAAACTAGGCTGGATACCTAAGTATGTACGTATTATTATTATTATTACTACGGTCAAATTCTGAACAAATGAAGCGCCTTGAATCTAAGTGTTTATGCAATATGCTGTGAAGGGCAAAATTAGTGGAGATGTCCAGTTCATTTTGAGGAAAAGCGTCAACGTCAGTGTATCATTATTTATGACCGCCGTTGATTTCCTGGATATGCAATGTGCCTTGAATAGAAGATTAGTGGAGATGTCCAGTTCACTTTGAGGAAAAGCGTCAACGTCAATGTATCATTATTTATGACCGCCGTTAATTTCCTGGGTATGCAATGTGCCCTGAATAGAAGATTAGTGGAGATGGTGACTGCACTCAGGCTGGTCCAACTGTGACAAGTGTAAAGGGAAAGAAAACTATGTATATATGGTGACTGCTAGTCTGCTCTGAGGCTGGTCCAACTGTGACAAGTGTAAGGGGAAAGAAAACTATGTATAATGGCGTAGCTATTTCATTATAAGGCTTTTTTATAGCCAGCCAGCCTAGTTAGCTTAGTTGGTAGTGCGTCTGCCTTGTAAGCGCTAGGCCGCGGGTTCGATTCCCGCCCGGGGCGGATTTTATCCAGATGGGATAATGTTCGCTCTCGGAACGGCTGGCTTTCTCCTATCCTGTGGTTTTGGCACTAAAAACTGACCATCGAAAATTTGACCCGATTACATTACTTTCCTTCCTATAGGATAAGGAAAGTAATAAAAAGGTAAACATACGTGAGCATTGTTTACAAAATAGGCACTTATTGGACCTTTAATAATGAAACAATGTCTACATGAATAGAAGATTAGTGGAGATGGTGACTGCTAGTCTGCTCTGAGGCTGGTCCAACTGTGACAAGTGTAAGGGGAAAGAAAACTATGTATAATGGCGTAGCTATTTCATTATAAGGCTTTTTTATAGCCAGCCAGCCTAGTTAGCTTAGTTGGTAGTGCGTCTGCCTTGTAAGCGCTAGGCCGCGGGTTTGATTCCCGCCCGGGGCGGATTTTATCCAGATGGGATAATGTTCGCTCTCGGAACGGCTGGCTTTCTCCTATCCTGTGTTCCTTCTCTCTTCGATTTTCGGGACGATAAGACCATAGCAGTTACAGTTCCCTCTGTCAAACCTCTTAAAAAAAAAATATAGCTGAACCAATTAGATTCCCGTTTTTACGTCCACACATACTCCACAAAGCGGAATTTCACAATCTCATTGGTTCAGCCATGTTGACTATAGAAAAGCACATAGTAAAATGCGGCTTATCTTTGTAAAAAAGTAGGAGTAGGTATTTATTTTGCTTGAATTCTCAATGGAGCAGTTGCAAATGGGTAAAAAATATAAATAAATGGTCGATTCCTATGTAAAAAGTTGGGAAAAATCCTAATCTGAGATGAAAACTCCGAAAAAATGACTGTAAAAGGTCGAAAATTCAATTTTTATTTTCCGTTCTAATGAAAGAGTTCAAAAAGTTGTGAAACCCTTTAAAAAAAAAAAAAAAAAAAAAAAAAAAAAAAAAAAAAATACGGCTTTATTTTGCTTGATTTCTCAAGTAGCCAGATCCAACTAGGTAATAGGTAAGTAAAAACTGTAGGAAATAAAAGAGGAAAAAGAAACTACTCAGAAACTATGACAAAGCAGTTTCTTCTCAACTAAATCCCACGGTAATAAACCCTGAAAGAAAAAGTAAAAACTGATGGGAATTAAAATAAAATAAAACAATAAATAAATAGGGCAGTTGCGCTTACTTGGGTGAGGTTTCAAAACTTTTACGTCACGACTCTTTACCAACTTTTTCATTAGAAGGGCAAATAAAAATGAGGAAAGTAAAAATCAATTTTCGATCTTTTAAAGTTACTTTTCCGGAGTTTGGACCTCAGATTTGGATTTTTTATAACCTCTCACACAGGAATCGAGCTTTTATTTATAATTTTTACCCACATGCAACTGCTCCATTAAATAGGAAATAAAAAAAAAGTGCACAAAATTCATTTCATTCCTCATTTTTTGCTTCCCCACAGTGGAGCCTCGCTGTTCCGGTAAGCTGTGCGGCGCCCGACGCTCTCTGATCGGCACAAAACTTCCTCTCCTTTCGTCATGCAAATGTCGCGCGCCTGCGCATGCGCAATCGGGTCGGCGCAGTTCCAGTGTGGGCTGCAAAAGTTTGGCGCTGGCGCGGCGCTCCTCGGTCGGCCTCCATTTGCTCACCTGTCAGGACCCTGTGAGGGTAAGTAGCCGTGTTTTTGGCCTTTTTGGTGGCCACATTTGGTGTGTCCATTGCTTAACTTCAGAGATTTGAAAACTGGTGCATACAACGCAATCCCTCTACAACAGGGGTTCTTAACCTTTTAGAATTGGCGGACCACTATTGATAAACCAAAAATCTCGCGGACCACTTGAGATTATGCAATCAATTGTACATTGTACACGCTATGTGACAATGGGTATGTATTAGAGGACCTATATCTACCTCTCGCGGACCACCTGAAACCTTCTCGCGGACCACTAGTGGTCCACGGACCATAGGTTAAGAATGGCTGGTCTACCCTTATTTATGTTTAAAGCCATGCAACATTGACTCTGATTCAAAGAGCAGATTCTGTAGGTTACATCAGGGCTTGTTTATGTTTCAAAGCCTTTCTTTTGCTTTTCTTTTACACGAGTAAGTACTTACTCCTTGAATAGTTGAATTTGAAATTTGAATACCTACCTAAACTAAAAAATCTTTTGAATATCACACGACTTTCCTTATCCTATTGAATGATGCTTATTTGAGTGTTCTTTTACCCTAACTTTTACAGTTTCTCTAACCGTTTTGTCGCTTTAGCTGAAAACCGCCAAAAAAACGGTCGAAATCTGTCCAAAAGCGGTCAAAATAGCGCCAAGGGCGCAGCAACCATCTCAACCAAACGTTTTGTGTTGCATCCTTGTCACATTTGTGAACTACATACCAAATTTCAAGTCTCTAGCTTATCCCGTTTCTCAACCAAACGTTTTTTGTGTTGCATCCTTGTCACATTTGTGAACTACATACCAAATTTCAAGTCTCTAGCTCTTACCGTTCTCGAGATATTTTGTTTACAGACAGACACACAGACACAGACACACGGACCAATGGCTGAAACTTTGGATTTAGGCTCTAGGGACCTCAAAACGTGTTTTGACACTAAAAACTGACCATCGAAAATTTGACCCGATTACATTACTTTCCTTCCTATAGGATAAGGAAAGTAATAAAAAGGTAAAAATACGAATATATATTATATACCTAAATATAGGTAAGTAGATGTTTAAGAAGTCCTAGTTATAAAGTCACTCTAAACATTAAAATGTGGACAGAATAAATTAAAAATAATAATAATAAAATAAGGAAAGTAAAAATAAAAAAAAACTCCGATTTCTACACAAATGGCAAAAGCCTGGAACTGGAAAGTCATATTTTTAATTCAGAAAAAAAAGTTAATTTATATTTAAATTACAAGGGAAGAAAATTAACTACAATTTTAAAACTTTATTTTTATAAAAAGAAATATAAAAAAAAGAGAAAAAAATTAAGACCAAAGAAAAAAAAAACGTTAATAAAATTAAAAACTTTGTCTTACATATTTTTTACATTTTTTCCCTCTCTTAACTCTTTTACTAGTAATTTTTCCGTGAATAATTATGTAGGTATCCTGTAGCCAGTAATTAATCATTTGGAGTTTCGATTTTAACAAACAGTCATTTCTAACCTACCGTTCCGAGAACGAACCTCACCTGTTTAGGTATAGTTCTACCCACCCCGGGTGGGAATCGAACCCACAACCTAGCACAAATCGAACCCTCATCTTTTGCAGAGAGTAATACCAAAAAAGAGAGGGAAGGAGAGGGACAGAGAGATAGGAAGAGAGAAGGGAAAGAAGGAGTGTGTGTAAGAGAGAGAAGGAAAGAGAGAGAGAGAGAGAATGGGGCAAAAATGAAGAGATATTATATGATTTATTTATTTATTTTTTACATAACTTATGTTAAGAAAAAATAAAGGAAGAAGATATAAAACGAAATAGAGAAAATCAGAAGGAAAAAAAGGAGAAGAAGAAAAAGAAGCAGAAGAAGAAGAAAAGAAGAAGAAGAAAAGAAGAAGAAGAAGAAGAAGAAGAAGAAGAAGAAGAAGACGACGAATAATAATAATCATAATAAAAACATATTTTTACCTACGCTACGACTACGTGCAAGATTTTGTTTCTACGTGATTTCACTGTTTACTCGCGATGCTAATGACAGAAATAAAAAAAAATGAAGAAGAAGAAGAAGAAAAAAGGAAGGATGAAAAAAATATAAAAAACACTTCCCTGGGGAGAACGAAAGGGAAGAAGAAAAATAAGAAGAAGAAAAATAAGAAAGAGATGAAGAAGAGGAAGGAAAAGAAGAAGAATAAGAGGGAAGAAAAGAGAGAAAAGAAGGAGATTAGGAAGACATTGATGAGAGAGAGGAGGAAGAAGGGGAAAAAGAAGAAGAAGAAGGAGAAGAAGAAGAAAAAGAAGAAAAATAGATGAAGAAGAAGAAGAAGAAGAAGAAAGAACGGTTGCCACCGCGGAAGAGGAAAAGAGATAGCAGGAGTTTTCGAGTTTTTTCGTTATACCTCCCGATTTTTCTCTATTCGAGTAGGTATGAAATAAGATGAAGAAGAAGAAGAAGATGAAGAAGAAGAAGAAGAAGAAGAAGAAGAAGAAGAAGAGGAAGAAGAAGAAGATGAAGAAGAAGAAGCAGAAGAAGAAGAAGAAGAAGAAGAAAACAGATCAATAAGGAGAAACATAGAACACAGATAGTGTCAAAACAAGAAATCTCAATGTAAAAAATTGCAAGGTATGCATGGTTAAGAAGAAAAGCATAAGAAGAGGGAGAGAGAGAGAAAGAGAGAGAGAGAGAAAGAGAGAGAGGGAGGGAGAGAGAGGGGAGGGAGGGAGAGAATAGAGAAAAGCAGAAGACCAGTTATAGAAAATCTTAGGGAGAGGGAGGGAGACAACAAAATCTTGCGACCATAAATTTCAAGTACAGGGTGTTACAAAATGTAACGCGACACCCTAAAAATATTGTGAAGACGGAGCTCCCTTTTTCTCAAGAGGTTTAACTTGATAAGGAGAACCAAAAAGGCAGATATATTTGGTTTGACAGAGGTTTGACAGAGGGAACTGTCACTGCTAGGGTCTTATCGTTCCGAAATCGAAGAGAGAAGGAAGACAGGATAGGAGAAAGCCGGCCGTTTCAAGAATTAACCTTATAGGTAATATGTTTAGGATAAATTTCGCTTAGGGTGGGAATCGAACCTGTGACCTAGCGCTTACAAGGTAGACGTGCTACTTTCTAAAGTGAGGACAGTATTATTTGGACACTGTAAGTACCTATGTATGTACCTTAAACCATGTAGATACCACTTTTCCTTCAAATGGGTAGGGAGAAGAGGAATAAAAAGGAAGAAATCCCTCGCTCTCTCTCACACACACTCTCTCTCTCTTTCTCTCTCTCGCTATGTCTTGCTATTTCTTTCTCCCTCTTTTTTTCTCACTCTCTCTGTCTCTTTCTCTCTTTCTTTCTCTCTCTCTTTCTTTCTCTCTCTCTCTCTCCCTATCTTCCTTTCAACCTCTCCTTCTACTTTCCTCTTTTTCCCCTCCCTCTCTCTCTCTTTATCTCCTCTGTGTTTCTCTCTCTCTCTCCCTCCTTATCTCTCTCTCTGTGATTTATTCATTCTGTTTTTGAAAATGTCGACACAGCGTCTTAGTTTATGGTAATTTCGTCTTCATGTAGCGACCTTATTTGTAGCTACCCCCGGCCCCAGTAGCAACCCTTGAGTGTTTGACTATCCCCCCTCTCTCTCTCTCTATCTCTCACACTCCCTACCTCTCTCTCCCTCTCTCACACTCCCTACCTCTCTCGCTCAGGTATATGAAAATTATGAAACAACAAACCGTAATGAGATCCCGGGGGAGATTAAAAAATAAAATAAAACAATTTAAATTCGTTTGTGTCCCCAAAAAATCCCTTTTGTACCAAAATTGTTATCTATTTTTTTCCTCTACCATTTTTTATATTATTATTGTTGTTACTATTATTTAAATGATTTCATCAGAGATCAGCTGATAGCAAGCAATTTGTGTTATAAAAATATAAAAAAAAAGTTTAACTTCACTGTACTTGAAGGGTTGGTACGTATGGGATAGTATAAAAAAAAACAAAGGTAGGTATAGTTTCCCTTGAAAAAAAAAAAAAAAACGTAGGGGAAAGTAAAAAAAAAAAAAAAGGTAGGTAAATTTTCCCTTAAAAAAAAAAAAAAAAAAAAAAAAAATCCACTACATTTTTTGGACAAAAAAACTGAAAGGGTTCAGGACAATAATTAAGCTCTTATTATCCCGCCTCTCTCTCTTTCTCTCCCTCTCTCTCTCTGCCTTTATCTCTCTCTCTCTTTTTGTGTTTGTTTTTGTCTTTTTTCACGTGTAATAGAAATGAAATTGAAAATAAACATGAGAGAGAGAGAGAGAGAGGAGAGAGAGAGAGAGAGACAGTCGTTTGTACCACAAAAATCTCTCGAAATAAATTAACGGGTTTTGTTTAAATTTTAAAAGGGATTGGTATGGTAAAAAAAAACAATACCAAATTATTATTATTGGTTGTGAGGGGGTGGTCATGTTGTTGTTGTTTTTT
>NW_007380222.1:0-14850 GCF_000475195.1 Diaphorina citri | reverse complement strand
CCCTCTCTCTCCCTCTCCAACATTCTCCTCTCTAACTCAATCACTTCCCTCTCATTACTCTCTTTGTCTCTTTCTATTTGCTCTCTCTCTCTCTCTCTCTCTCTCTTTAATATCACCATTTCCTCCACCTATCTCTATCTATTTTCCTACCTCCTCCTCCTCCTCCCCCTCCTCTTTCTCTTTTGTTATTGGTAAAATAACCATCCATTGTATTCTTCCTCCTTGTAGAAATATGAAATACTAGCTGAATTCCGTCGCTTCGCTCCGGAATCCCGCTAGTTCATCCCGAGGCATGGCCAAACTTGTGGAAAAGGCATGGCCGAACTTGAGGCATGGCCAAACTTGTGGAAAAGGCATGGCCGAACTTGAGGCATGGCCAAACTTGTGGAAAAGGCATGGCCGAACTTGAGGCATGGCCAAACTTGTGGAAAAGGCATGGCCGAACTTGAGGCATGGCCAAACTTGTGGAAAAGGCATGGCCGAACTTGAGGCATGGCCAAACTTGTGGAAAAGGCATGGCCGCACTTGTATTTATCAAACTAAAAACATAAACGAAACTCAAATATTAGGCAAGCGAGGAAAAGTTTTCTCTCTTGCAGTCTCTGCACTCTGTGTATTTCTTATGGAGATTTTAGCTATCAAAAATTGGTCATATCTCAGGATCGGTTTAGATTTTCGCAAAATCCTTTCTTGTTGCACACCTAGACCATAAAAGGAATATTCCTATCAAATTTCAGCTTTCTAGGTGTTGTGGTTCTGGAGATAGAGCGATCAGTGTGTGAAATGTGAATGAGTGAATGGATCTTGTTCTTCTTATATTATAAGAACGAGATCCATTCACTCATTCACATTTCACATTTCACACACTGATCGCTCTATCTCTAGAACCACAACACCTAGAAAGTTGAAATTTGGTAGGAATATTCCTTTTATGGTCTGGGTGTGCAATAAGAAAGGATTTTGCGAAAATCTAAACCGGTCCTGAGATATGATCAATTTTTGATCGCTAAAATCACCATAAGAAATACACAGAGTGCAGAGACTGCGGGAGAGAAAACTTTTCCTCGCTCGCCTAATATTTGAGTTTCGTTTATGTTTTTTGTTTGATAACTACAAGTTCGGCCATGCCTTTTCCACAAGTTTGGCCATGCCTCGGGATGAACTAGCGGGATTCCGGAGCGAAGCGACGGAATTCAGCTAGTATTGTTATAAGAACATTTTCTTAGCTTGCTTAAATTTTCCTTCCTCTCCTCTCCCCTTCTTCCGTCTTCTCTCCCTCCCCTCTTTCTCCTTCCCTCTCCTCTTTCAATTTCTCACTTTCTTAAGTGTTTTTATACCTACTCATTCTTCTATCTTCTGTGTATAGGAGAAGATATATTATGGTAGTAAGCGAAAAGAACAAGAGAGAAAAGTACGTACTACCTATGTGTAAAAAGTAGGACAAGACGTTCTTCTTCTTTTTCTTCTTCTTCTTCCTTTTCTTCTTCTTTTTCTCCTAATTCTTTTTCGTCTTCTTCTTCTTCTAATTTTTTCCTCTCCTCTTCTTTCGACTTGTATAATTTTCCTCCAAAGTAAAATTAAAAAAGAAAAGAAAAATGAAAACGTGTCAATCAAAAGGGATTTAGGCCCTTTTTTCCTCTCTCTTCTTCCTCCTTCTCCTTCTCCTCCTCCTCCTCCTCCGTCTTCTTAGTTTTCTTCTCTCTCTCTACTTCTTCTCTTCGACCTACTACACTTATCCTTACTTCTTCTCCTCCTTTTCTTTTCCTCTATTTTCTTCTCATTCTCCTCCTCATCCTTCTCCCACTTCACCCAATACACTACACTTTCTTCTTCTCCTCTTTCTTCTTCTTCCTCTCCTTCTTCTCCTTCTCCTTCTTCTTCGCCTTCTTCTGCTTCTTCTTCCTCTTCTTCTTCCTCTTCTTCTTCTCCTTCTTCTTCCTCTCCTTCTTCTTCTCCTTCTTCTGCTTCTTCTTCTCCTTCCTCTTCTCCTTCTCCTTCTTGTTCTTCTCCCCCTCTCCCTCTCTGTTCATTATCATTTTTTGAAAAATGATTTTATCATCCCCTCCTTGTCTTTCTTGTAACATCATTACATTATTAAGTTGAATAGAAGAGCGCTCATGAGAGTGAGAGAGAGAGAAAGAGAGAGAGAGAGAAAGAGAGAGAGATAGAGAGAGAGAGAGAGAGAGAGAGAGAGAGAGAGAGAGAGAGAGAGAGAGAGAGAGAGAGAGAGAGAGAGAGAGAGAATCCTGTCAGGAATGAAAAAACTAAGCCTTTATTTTAGAGAAAAAAAATGGAAAAAATATGGGTACATATACACTTATAAGTAAATTTGAACTTTTTACCTAAATGTTCAATGTACATACATAGACCTATACCTATGTAATATTATTACTTTTTACCTATGTACATAGGTCTAACTAATTTAATATTATGTAAATAGTAGTAGGTATGTAATGTATGTACCTCTGAAGACATATTATTTTATTTATTAATATTTTGGCATGTCCGTTTTATTTTCAAGATGGGGAATTTAATTTATAAAGTCTAAACAAATTAATTTTATTTGTGATAAAATTGAGATCTCTTCACAGTTTTTAGTCCGTCCTTCCTTTATTATTACCATAGTAATAAAAAGGTATAAGGGACGGACTATAGTGTTCTTCTTCTTTTGACACGTGTAATGCCGCCACTGATCGCTGTTCGATTAAAGCAGCTACCCAGTTTTGTCCCCATGAAGTCTTCTTTCTCTTTTTATATTTTTCTCTCTTTTCTATACAAACCTAATATCCACTCTCTCTCTCTTCCTCACCCATATCAATTCTTGTCTTTCTCTGACTCGCTCTCTCTCTCTCTCTCTCTCTTCCACTTCGATATTCAAAGAAGCGTAATGATACCAAAAGCCCTTCAATTTTTTTTTCTCTCTCTCAATAATTCTTCGTTCTCTCCCTCTCTCTTTCTCCTTTCTTTCTCCTCTTCTCTCTTTTCTTCTAACCTCTCCCCCTATTATTTTTTTCGTCTTCTTCTTCTTCTTCTTCTTTCAACACTTCTCTCTCTCTCCTCTCTCCTTTTCATCCTCTCTTGTAGAAAAACGGCTAGAGAGAGGGAGAAGAAGAGAAGGAAAGAGAGAGAGAAAGAGAGAGGGAGAGGGAGAGAAGTGGTAGGAGAGAGAGAGAGAGAGAGAGAGAGAGAGAGAGAGAGAGAGAAAACTTGATGATGTCGCAAGGAATAAAACCCCGTTTGCATTTTAATAAGTGGTACTTGAATCAGACCAAACATGAGTGAGAGAGAGAAAGAGAGAAAGAGAGAGGGAGAGAGAGAGAGAGAGAGAGAAATAGAGAGTGATCTTTTATCCCCTACAAAAACACAAATGTGAAAAAAAAGGCCAAGTTCCTTTCCAAAAATGTCGGCCTATAAAAGTGGTGAGATCAGAAAATAAAGGCCAAGTCTGCAGTCCCAGTTTTTCGTGCCTTATGAATCTTAATTCCTTCAACCTTCTCTCAGTTTCAACTTGGCTATGTTTTCTCTTCGGATTTCACGTTCAATTATTTATTTGAGTTGGGGCTTCTTTCTCTTTTTACCATTTCTCTCTCTCTCTTTCTCTTTCTCTCTCTCTTTTCCCCTCTCTTTTCTGTTTCCCTTTTTAACTCTCTATTCTTCCATCCTTCAAACCATTTCTCTTTTTCATCTTCCTCTCCTCCTCCTCCTTCTTTTCCCTTATTCTCGTCTCTTTTTTCTCCTTCCTCCTTTCTCTTCTTTTTCTCTTTCTCCTCCCTCTTCTTTTCCCTTTCTGATATTCGTTGACAATCTAACAATCCTTCTCCTTCTTTCCCCTTCTTAAATCTTACCTCTCGTTTTTCTCTTTCGTTTCTTCCCTTCATTTTATTCGTTGACAATCCTTCTCCTTTCCCCTCTTCCCTCCCTCTCCTTTTCCTCTTTCTCTTCTTACTCTCATTCTCATGTTGACAATCTAACAAACCTCGGATCTGATTGCTTTCCTCAGTCAGTGCCAAAACTGCCGTCGGCAAGGAAGAACGAAATATGAGAAACGTCAAAACCAGTGTCGAGGCGTGATTGTAATACTGGTATTAAAGTATTGCAATTACAGAGAGAATTTTGACAAAGAAGAAGAAGGAAGAGGAAGAGAAGGAGGAGGAGAAGCATTAAAACCAGTATCGAGGGCTGATTGTAATACTGGTGTTGAAGTATTACAACAGTTCGTGTCAAAATGTACCGGCAAGGAAAACGAAATATAAAAAGCTTCGATTATTATTATTATTATTATTATTATTATTATTTGAGGTTTCATGGAGGGAACTCTTGCTATTGAAAGGTCTTATCGTCCAGAAATCAAAGAGAGAGGGAGACATGATAGGATAAAGAAAGACATAATTTCGATAACGAACCTTATCTGTTTAGGCGGGATAAAATCCGCCCCGGGCGGGAATCGAACCCGCGACCTATCACTTACAAGGCAGACGCACCACCTTTCAAGCTAATTAGGCTGGTACAGACAAATTAAATTCAAAATCTTCGAGTTGAAGGTTACAACTCATTTTTTTTTTTTTTTTTTTTTTTAAAGGAGGAAAAAAAATCTTTTTTTTTTTTTTTTTTTTTTTTTTAGACGACGTAAAAAAAGGATAGACATTTTATGGGGATTATTAGGGCCATAAAAAGAAGAGAAAAACATAAAAAAAGTACCTAAAAAAAGATATCACTATTATTTTTTTTATCGCCCAAAGCACTCCTTCATTATTAAAATTTTACTGTCAATATAAAAATGATAAAAAAATTTAAATAATTTTATAATTAGAAAAAAGGGTAATCCGAAGATTAAACCTAACTTAATTATAAGAAGATCTTATTACTATTATCGCCCTCCCCCTGGACTGCGGGAGTAAAGGGACTTTTCAGTCTAATTTGTGCAGTATAAACAGGGTATATTCTATTATTTTTTATATTTATTATAACTATTATTATTATTTTCAAAAAGCCCTCTTTTTAACGTCACTGTGGAGAGAAAGAAAGAGTTTACGTAGAGAGAGAGAGAGTAAGAAAGAAAGAGAGAGGTAGAGGGGGAGGCCTTTGAAAAATGCCTGTAATATAATTGTACTTCACACAAAAACTACTTACCATTTGGCCTCTGGGGAAATGTACACGTTTTTGGCTTGGCCGCGTAGGAAACATGTCACTTTTTCGCTTGGCAGGGAAAGAGTTAATTTACATTTTCTGTATTTGACATTAGCTAACAACAAAAAATCTTCCCCTAAGATAATACCTACGATTTAATAACTTTTTATGGGGAGTGTCTCTCTTCAATAATAAAAAAGTAACACCCTGTATATTTTGCTTTATTTTGTACTTAGGTACCACCCTGTAATATAAATAATAAAACATGATGTAAGAGATAAACTTTTTGACGTTTTCAGTTGGGAGTTTTTAATAATATACTGTCTCTCCCTCTTTTTCTATATTTTCATCTTTCTCTATATGTACTTCTTTATTTCTCTTTCCTCTACCTCTCTCTTTCTCTATTTTTCCTTTCCCTCTCCATCACTTTGTCTCTCTCTGTCACACTTATATTCCCTTTCCTTCCTTCCTCCCTCTCTTTTTTATCTCCCTCTGTCTCTTTCCTTTTCTTTCTCTCTCCCTCTCCCCATAATTTTATCTCTATTCTACTCTCTCTCTCTCTCGAAAAACAAAACTTACGCAATCATGTATATTGGTTTACCTACATGTGATGAAAAATGAAACTTCTCTCTCCCTCTTCCTCTCTGTCTCTCTCCCTCTTACTCTCTCTCTCTCTCTCTTTCAATAATTGTAGAGTCAAGTTGAGTGGCGATCTACTTAAGTTTATTAAAAAGAAAAATAAAAGAGGGAGAGAGAAAAAAAAAATAAAGAAAATTGAAAATTGATAGGGGGGAAAAATAAAAATTGGAAAAAGAGAAAGAGTATTGGAGGAGGAGGAGGAGGAGAAGGAGAAGAAGATGGAAGAGAAAAAAAGGAGAAGACGAAGAAAAATGAAAGAATAAGAAGTAGGATTAGGAGCAGGAAGAAGAAGAAGATCGAAAAGAAAAAAGAAAATAATAAGGAGTGGTAGGAGAAAGAGGCGGATTAAGAAGAAAAAGAAGGAGAAGAAGAAAAAGAAGCAGAAGAAAAAAAGAAAAAGAAACATGAAGAAGAAGAACGAAAGAAAATAAAAACTTTTTCAAAAAGAAAAGGAAAAAGAACAAGGAAAAAAATAAAAATGAAAAAGAAGAAGGAGAAAAAGAAGAAGAAGAATAAGGAAGGAGAAGAAGAAGAAGAAGAAGAAAAAGAAGAAGAAGAAGAAGAAGAAGAAGAAGAAGAAAAAGAAGAAGAAGAAGAAGAACAAGAACAAGAACAAGAAGAAGAAGAAGAAGACAAGAAAAAAGGGTGAGGGAGTGGGATATGGGATTGGAAATTTTCTGTCGTGACCAAAAGTAATAATAGTTGTTGGGATATCGCACTATCCCAATTGACCCTATGGGATTTGGAGCCCGATAAAAACTCGAAATCCCGCGGGATCAATTTCCAGCAAATTGGAGAAAGAGTCCTGACTTTAACCCCCTTCTTCTGTATAATAGGGTAAGTGTACCATTTATTCGCCCACCTAAAAAACGTACCATTTATTGGCCCACCTGTACCATACGCTACATAAGTCTGAACTGGACAAACTTTTTCAAGATCCAATTTCATCAAAAGAAAGGGCTTAAAGAATGCTATCATACTAGTAGTACCTATTCCAAAATTGTAGTCATAAAATCAAAAAATTAGAAAAATAAATGTGGGCAGGTGGGCCAATAAATGGGACACTTACCTAGGTATGTAGCTTCGAAATAAATAAATTTGTAAAGTAAAAAAAAGAGATTATTTAAATATAAACTTGTTATAAAAAAAATACCTATTTTTTGCCATATATTTACATTGCTAGCTTACTACGCATGATACCTACAACATTTTTCAATGTACCCATGTAAAATACATATTTCCACTTTTTTAAAAATGTAAATACCTACGAGTATGTAAAATATTTCTGTAATGATATTCAGAATTTATACATGATTGAACACGCACTAGAAAAAAAAAAAAAAAAAAAAAAAAAATTTTCCTCTTCTTTTTTTTTTTTTTCTTTCTTCTCGTCTCTCCGTCTCGTCTCTCTCTGCTCTCTCTCTCTCTCTCTCCTCTGCTCTCCCTCTCTCTCCAATTTCATCTCCATCTCTTCATTAATATTATTTTTTCTCTTTCTCTCTCGCTCTCTCATTCCGTACTCTCTATCTCCCCCCTTTTTTTTTTTCTGCCTCTTTTCTCCCTCTTTTTTTTTTTTTTTTTTTTTTTTTTTTCAATCTCCTCTCTCTTTCTCTCTGCAATTTTCCTTCTATTCAGTCGTATTGAACAATTATTGAACTTCTCTCTCCCGCCCTCTCCTCTTTTTCTCTTCTCTCTTTCTCTCTCTTTATTTTTCGTGCTTTATGCGTTATTATTCTATGAACCATACCGGGTATTTACAAAGAAAAAAAAATGTATATACAGGGTGCTCTAAAAATGAAAGTGGAACTCTCTTCCCCTCTTCTCCTACGCCCCCTTCCCCTCCTCTGCTATATCCGTCCCCCTCTCCTCCAGCCTCTTCTCTCCTTTCATACACCTCCTCCCTTCTCAACATAGTTTCCCACTACACTTTTTTTATTATAGGTATTTTCAGACATCTTTTTCTCTTTAGGCGCTTTATTTTCAGACATTTATTTAAACGGGCGTTAAACAAAAGACCTGCCTAACCTAGAACACTTTTAAAGTGTTCAAGAAAAATATAATAGTACAAAAATATTTTACCTATTACTTGAAAACTTAAAATGTTTGCTTTTTTTTACTTTTTACAAACACCATTAACATCTTTCTCTCCTTCCGTCAATCTCTCTCTCTCTCTCCCTCTCTCTTTCTTTCTCTCTCTGAAGAATAACACATAGGTACCAGAAGGGTTAATGGCGTACTTCAAAGTGAGTGAGAGAGAGAGAGAGAAATAAAGAGAGAAAGAGAGAGAGAGAGAGGTGGAGTGTGAGAAAGTATAAAAGAAGTGGAAAGAGAGAGAGAGAGAGAAAATTATGAAAATGCCAAAGGCTATGACACAAATGTAAGAAAGAGAGAGAGAGAGAGTATGTGTGTGAGAGAGAGAGATGATAGAAGAGATACTTCAGATTTTCTCATTTTTCTCTATCTCTCTCTCCTCCTCTTTCTTCTTCTTCATCTCCCTCTTCCTCAAAAGACTCTTTTCTTCTTCGCTTTCTTCTTCTTCTCCCCCTCCTCTTCCTCCTCCTTCTCTTCCTCCTTCTCCCTCCTCCTTCTTCTTTTTCTTTATGTGTTTTTTCCTATGTTGAAGAGGAGGAAAACATAAAGGAGACTCGGAAAAAATCCTTTAACTTTTTTTTTCTCCTTTTAGTGTTTTTCACATCTCAAACGCTTTTAACATGGGTTTTCTTAAACAAAAGAGAAATTGAGGTGTTCATTTTTCACCATATAAAAAAAGGAAAGTGTTAAAGTATTTTTTAGCAAAGTATGATTTGCCTTGTAAGCGCTAGATTGCGTTTCGATTCCAGCGCGGGTCGAATTTTATCCTGAACGGATAATGTTCGTTCTCGGAACGGCTGGCTTTCTCCTATCCTGTCTTCCTTCTCTCTTCGATTTCGGTACGATAAGACCTTAGCAGTTAACGTTCCCTCAATCAAACCTCTTCAAAATAATAATAATGAAAATATTTCAAGTTAGACTACAAACTACAGAGGGGCCATACGTCACAGGAAGTTGGACATCTCCACCAATATTTTATTTCTGGCACATTGCATACTTACTTGATTTCACGGCGTTCATACAAAATTTTCCCTAGCCTAGGGTATTAGCCAAAGGTTGAAAAGTTTGAAGACTCCTATTTCCCAAGGAAGCTGCAATAGCACGCGAAATGCACCCGTTCCCAATTGATCACTGAAGTTAAGCAACAGTGCGCGTGGTTAGTATCCGGATGAGTAACCATCTGTGCTTCTGGCTTTTAACGATTCCACTAGGACAGAAAGGGCAGCCAATGTGTTTTCAGAAAAGGGTCTCTGTAGCCTCAGGCCAAGACTTTCATAATATCCTGAGTATACTCAGACGTATCCTTTATCCTTTTACGTATAAACTATCCTTATCCTTTCACGTATTCTAAGCTTTTTTCCTTTTCTCTCGTCCTTATAATGTGAAGAAGGGGTCACAGTCTATGTGTAAAGGTCGCAGTGATAATTACATACTTTCCATCGGGATGGAAGAACATGATACATTTTTGTTACTTGAAGAAGAAAAGGAAAAAGAAAAAGAAGGAAACAGTCTATGTGTAAAGGTCGCAGTGATAATTACATACTTTCCATCGGGATGGAAGAACATGATACATTTTTGTTACTTGAAGAAGAAGAAAAGGAAAAAGAAAAAGAAGGAAAAGAAGAAAAAGAAGAAGAAAAAGAAGGAAAAAAAAGAGGTTTAATAAAGGGAACTGTAACTGCTAAGGTCTTATCGTTCCAAAAGCGAAGAGAGAAGGAAGACAGGATAGCAGAAAGCCAGCCGTTCCGAGAACGAACCAACAAACCTTCAGCATAAAATCCGCCCCGAGCCGCCCGAGCGGGAATTGAACCCGAGACCTAGTAACAGAGTTCTCCTGGAATAACTCTTTCACACACCCACTGATTTTTTTGCCAACTGTATGACAAATGAAAATGATAGTTATCAATTATTTTCGCCAAGGAAAAATAAATTAGAAAAATGATATTATTTGTTTCTTCTCTTTTGTTTTTTCCCCTTTCTCTCTCTCTTTCTCTTTCTCTCTCTCTCTCTCTTTCTGTCTCTCTCTTTTCCCTTCTCTTTTCTGTTTCCCTTTTATCCTCTATTCCTCTATCCTTCCGCCCCTCAAACTATTTCTCTTTTTCACCCTTCCTCTTCTTCCTCTCCTTCTCATATTCGTCGACAATCTAACAATCCTTCTCCTCCCTTCCCCTTTTCTCTTACCTCTCATTTTTCCCCTTTCTATTATTTCTCCTTCTCTCCTTTACTCTTAGTTCTCCTCCTTTTCTCTTTTCTTCCTCTCCTTCCCATAGGTATTCGTTGACAATCTAACAATCCTTCTCCTCCCTTCCCCTTTTCTCTTACCTCTCATTTTTCCCCTTTCTATTATTTCTCCCTCTCTCCTTTACTCTTAGTTCTCCTCCTTTTCTCTTTTCTTCCTCTCCTTCCCATAGGTATTCGTTGACAATCTAACAATCCTTCTCTTCCTTTCCCCTTTTCTCTTACCTCTCTTTTTTTCCCCTCTCTATTATTTCTCCTTCTCTCCTTTACTCTTAGTTCTCCTCCTTTTCTCTTTTCTTTTCTTCCTCTCCTTCCCATAGGTATTCGTTGACAATCTAACAATCCTTCTCCTTCTTTCCCCTTTTCTCTTACCTCTCATTTTTCCCCTTTCTATTATTTCTCCCTCTCTCCTTTACTCTTAGTTCTCCTCCTTTTCTCTTTTCTTTTCTTCCTCTCCTTCCCATAGGTATTCGTTGACAATCTAACAATCCTTCTCCTCCCTTCCCCTTTTCTCTTACCTCTCATTTTTCCCCTTTCTATTATTTCTCCCTCTCTCCTTTACTCTTAGTTCTCCTCCTTTTCTCTTTTCTTTTCTTCCTCTCCTTCCCATAGGTATTCGTTGACAATCTAACAATCCTTCTCCTTCTTTCCCCTTTTCTCTTACCTCTCATTTTTCTCTTTCGTTTCTTCCCTTCATTTTATTCGTTGACAATCCTTCTCCTTTCCCCTCTTCCCTCCCTCTCCTTTTCTCATCATCATCATCATCATCATCATCATCATCATCATCATCATCATCATCATCATCATCATCATCATCATCATCATTACTATTATTATTATTATTATTATTATTATTATTATTATTATTATTATTATTATTATTATTTAAGTGTTAAACCGTTCAACTGCTAAGATCTTCAAAGACGAGACGGATACATTATCAGTTCTTAGCCCAAAAAAGGTACAAAGTAAAATTTTGCATCCAAAGCTGTATGATAATAAAATAAAAAGTCAAAACTACATCTGAGATTCTCCGCGACAAAAATCAAAAATCCTTGGAATAAAATGAAATGAACATAACTAAAAGAAATTGAAATTAAAAAAAAATAATAATAATAAAAAAAAAACAAATAAAGTAAATAAAAATAAAAAACTAAAAATAAACAATTTGACAGAGTTGGGTAAAACTTTTGGGTCACACTGTATACACACATACGACACACACACAATAAGTGATTGAAAAACACTAGAACAGTTTTATTCAAGAAGGCCTTAATACGAATATCGAGTTAGGAGAAAAACAGCATTAAAGTTTTTGATTAGCCAGCCTAGTTAGCTTGGTTGGTAGTGCGTCTGCCTTGTAAGCGCTAGGCCGTGGGTTCGATTCCTGCCCGGGGCGGATTTTATGCTGAAGGGATAATGTTCGTTCTCGGAACGGCTGGTGTTATTCTATCTCTTCCTTCTCTCTTCGCTTTCGGGACGATAAAACCTTAGCAGTTGCAGTTCCCTCTATCAAACCTCCTAAAAAAAGTATTGGGAGGATTTTACAAAAACTCGTGTATTTTCATGAATAATGGAGATATCAACATGATTCTTTTTACAACTGATTCTTAACAATATTCTGCACGAGACAACCAATATAAATTGGTATAAAACTCGTGTATTTTCATGAATAATGGAGATATCAACATGATTCTTTTTACAACTGATTCTTAACAATATTCTGCACGAGACAACCAATTTATACCTTGTTTATACTGTGACGTATGTAATACACAAATGTGACAAGGATGTAACAGAAAAAGGGCCCAAGTAAGGAGAGGTCCTCCGTATATAAAAGTCTTTATAAGTCCTAATGTCGAAGGTTGGAGAGAGAGAGAGAGATAGAGAGAGAGAGAGAAAGAGAGCATAAAAGGCAGTCCCTCAGGGAAAAAAGTTTTTATGGTTTTTCGTCTCTAACTTCTCCCTCTCTCTCCCTCTCTCTCTCTCTCTCTCTCTCTCTCTCTCTCTCTCTCTCTCTCAATTTTATTCATTTCCCCTCCATACACTACACCCCAATTTGTTGCTGCCAAATCGGGCGGCTTTTGTTGGCCTTAGGGGACACGCGGACTTTCAACATTGTATATTGCTAATCAGATAGGAATAAAAAGGTCAGTGTGTGATTTTTTTTTTTCATCTTTTTGAGGTTTGATATTAGGCAATTTAACAACAGAGAGAGGGCAATTTAACAACAAAAAGTCTTATCGTCGAGAGTGAAGACAGGATAGGAGAAAGCCAGCAGTTTCGAGAGCAAACCTTATCTGTTTAATAAAAATTTCGCCCAGGGTGGGAATCGAACCCGTGACCTAGTGCTTACAAGGGAGACGCGATACCCTCCGAGCTGAAGAGGCATTTCAACCTCGTAGAGAGCGACGAACCCGTGACCTAGTGCTTACAAGGGAGACGCGATACCCTCCGAGCTGAAGAGGCATTTCAACCTCGTAGAGAGCGAAAAAAAAAAGACTGATGGATTGAAAACCATCATACTTCATCTTGCATGTCAGACCTCATGTCAAATAAAATAAAATAAAAACACCCAAACTATTTGTAGTACTTTTCATAATTTGTCAACCAAACTTTACCTTGAAAGTTTCATATCAATTTTCTTCATACCAAAATTATGGTATTTAATTACTCACTATGAAATTTGATGTCAATCAAAAATTAATTATAAACTTTATCCAATTCCCATCAGAAGTTTTAACACATTGTTTATTTTTGTGCAATTTGAGGAGCGCACAATTAATTAAATAAGTTGTGAAGTTGTTCGGAAAATTAATAATAATAATTTATTTAGAAAATGAATGCATATTATTTCCAGGAATTTCATTACCTTTTTTTTCTCAACTGTTGGGTTCAAGTGATGGTAGAAAGTGCCTCTTTAGTGCCTTTCGGATAGTACTGGATTTTTTATAATCACAACTTATTGAAAGAAATATTTAAGAAGAAACTGTTCAGAAATTTTGGCGAAGCAAGTTTCTGAGTGAAACAGAGACAGACAGACAGACTGACAAACCTTAAAACCACAAGGTTTAAAACCTTGGTTTTATATTTATTTTATAAAGCAGAAAAAAAAAATCAAAAAGAGGGGAAAATACCTGCTTCAGCATTCAAGCAGGATAACCAAGGTATTTTCTATTCTATTCTATTCTACCCACCAATACCTACATACTTACCTATCAAGCCACTGTGCCGCCTTTTTATCACGGTTTACTAGCCTTTGTTTTGATTTTTCTTCCCCCATTCTCTACATTTCTTTATTGTTTTTAGTCCGTCCTTCCTTTATTATTACAATAGTAATAAAAAGGTATAAGGGACGGACTATTGTATTCGCTTCGGTGTCTGTCAGTCGGTCGGTCGGTCTGTCGGTCTGTCCCCATAGAAGGACTTATCCAAACCTGGTCGACCTATATATCAAATTAAAGGTCTTTTTACCAGGAACACGAAAATGGTGGTGCAAATTTTGTCCAGAAAACCATAAAGCCAAAAAACAAAAAAAAAAAAACTGTTTTTTGGGGGATTTTTTGTTGTACTTTCAAGCATCTTGTTTCTTTCCTAGTTTTAGTAACCCTCAATACCTACTCTGGCTCTTCTTTTCTACCTCTTCAGCTTTTACTTCACCTTCTCTCCCTTCTTCCACTTCCATCTTGTATATTTTTTTTTCTTTCTTTGTTCCTTTCCGTTGATCGCATTCCTACAGTCCTCCAATTGGTTCCTATGTACAACATTTGCATTTGAGTTATGTTAGGCTGTGATTTTACCTCTCTTACTTGTTTTACTGTGTGTCGCCCATCACAAGTTCCTATGAAAACAACATGTGTCATACAGTAATCATTTATTGTAAGAAATAAAAACCTGTGATATCTTATTATTTTGTTTGGACAAAATTTTGCGTGTCTTCTTGTTGTGTTAACTTTTCACCTTGATCTCTTATTTTTTTTTTACACACGGGGATGCGAAAATGCTTTAAACCTTGAAAAAAACTTCCCTTAAGTACTTGTCATAAGGCCAATAAATGGATGGGTGACTTAAAGTTAATTGAGTAATTGTGGGATTTTTTTTTCACATTTTCTCACACAATTGAGCTCTGATCTTGAAATTTGTCGCGACGACCTATGAACTCAAAGCGAGAAAGTTTTAGATAACACTTTAGTCGATAATTTAAGACCGGTTTTAGTTCACCTATGTTAAGCTACGCCGAGCAACGAGCAAGGCCAATAAATTGATGGGTTACTATTGGGAATCAAGGGAGAACGGGCTCTAGTCTTGATTTTAAATCATTACATGAAAGTAAAATCAAAAAATCAAATCAAGAATAGTAATAAACTGAATATCAAATAAAATAGGTAGGTACATAAATACTGATTTTCTTTAACCAAGATCGAAAAATTCCCGGAGGGACGGGCCCCGCTTGTTTCTCTTTCTTCCCTTCCCTCTTTATCCCTTCCTTCGCCCCTGTTTTTTAGTCCGTCCTTCCTTAATTATTACGATAGTAATAACAAAAGGTATAGTGGACGGGCTATTGTATTTGCTTCGGTGTCGTCTGTCTGTCTGTCCCCATAGAAGGCCTTCTTATCCAAACCTAGTCGACCTATACAATATCAAATTAAAGGTCTTTTTACCAGGAACACGAAAGTGGTAGTGCAAACTTTGTCCAGAAAACCATAAAGCAAAAAAAAAAAAAAAAAAAAAAAAAAAAAAAAAAAATTTTTGGGG
>NW_007380221.1:0-28415 GCF_000475195.1 Diaphorina citri | reverse complement strand
AACAAAATGGGTACTAAATGATGGGCTTTGGTACAAATTCGCAGCAAAAGTTGTGGTGCTAACTTCACGCACCTCATAGCAAATATAATGTATTGTATCTACTATTGTTTTTCTTCTTCTTCTTCTTCTTCTTCTTCTTCTTCTCCTCCTCCTCCTCCTCCTTCTCCTTCTTCTTCTTCTTCTCCTCTTCTCTTTCTCTGTTACTTTTCCCTTCTTCTTCCTCCTCTTGTTCTCCTTGCTTTTTGTTGTCTCTTTTTCTGCTACTCCTCTCCTTCTGCTTATCTTTCATGTAATGATTTATATTTTCTAATATTTCCTAAGTACCCATCTCTAGTTAACGTGCTTAAGTATTCTTTGGTACTTATGTATAGGTTGGTACTTATGTAGACTAGTGTCACGAGTGTTTAACCGCTCTTCCGATCTCCCCGTCTTGCCCTTCTTCCCCCTAACACATTTTCTTACCACCCCGTCAGCCCCTCTCCCCCCCCCAACACATTTTCTCCTGTGTTTCAAACAAAGGAAAATTATTTCGTCCTTTTTTCCTTCCCAATCTCGTTTTTGATGGTGAAAAATCAAACACCGAAAGCTCTCTCTACTTCCCAAAGTGTTTGTGTGTTTGTCTAGGTTAATGGTGTTTTTCAAACTTCAGTTTCTTTCCTTGGCCATTTTTCCTGACTGACTCTCTATTTTTCTTCCTGTTTTCCTAAGGAAAGGGAGGACTCAAAATTCTCAAAAAGTAACGAATTTTGAATTTGAGAGTGTTTTAGGAACAGTCACGTGTAGATGGATTTCTTCTTCTCCGTTTATGTAGGAAATGGTGTAAAACAACCTATTTATAATATACTCGTATGGAGTAGAGTAACGAATTTTGAATTTGAGAGTGTTTTAGGAACAGTCACGTGTAGATGGATTTCTTCTTCTCCGTTTATGTAGGAAATGGTGTAAGACAACCAATTTATAATATACTCGTATGGAGTATCAAAAACTTTTTGCCAGAGACTGAAATGTTTGATTCTAGAACAATCAGTGGTAAGGCGCTGAAGATCTCTAAAGCCGGCCTGTTCCCACATTGATGAGACTGACACGTCCACACTGCCTCGACAACATAGATTGTGTAGGCTCCATAGGGACCTCAAAACGTGTTCTGGCTTGATGAGACTGACACGTCCACACTGCCTCGACAACATAGATTGTGTAGGCTCCATAGGGACCTCAAAACGTGTTCTGGCAAAAAAAAACTGACCTTCGAAAATTTTGTCGAATACACTATTTTCCTTATTATAGGATAAGGAAAGTAAAACCGTGGCGCAGTGATGTGAATATTTTCTGCGCGTGGTGTAACCAAATGTGAAAGGAAACAATGTGGAAGGAAAATCCTGCGTGAAATGCACAAGACGCATGTTACACGCTGTCTGTTTTGTTTTTCTCTCACTGTTCCAACCTTAGCTCCGGAGAGCTAACACCCATATTTATGAACAAAATGCTGGCTCTTAAGTTCGTGCCAAGCATAGTCTCAAGGCATTTGATTGGTCAATTTTGACTTGAGACTGATCTAAGAACGATCATTCTTGTTCATAAATACGGGTGTTAGTGTGTGTTTTCTACTCCGTATACAGGGTGTTCCCAAAATTCCCACGCAATCACGATAGTCCTATACATTCCGCAGTGAACTGTTAAATCAAACGGATACGCAAGATTTTTTCTCCCCATTGATTGATTGATTTAAGAAATTTGATAGAGGGAACTGCAACAAAATGGAGTTCTTGCCGCCCCGAAAGCGAAAAGAGAAGGGGGACAGAATAGGAAAAAGCCAGCTGTTCCCAGAAAGAACCTTATAATAATAGGAACGAACCCGCGACCTAACGCTTACAAGGCAGACGAGCTACCTTCCAAGCTGACTGGCCTGGCTTAAATGAACTTTGGAGATGGCGAAAGCCCAAAAATATTATACCTAATTTGTAATTTGTGTGCGTCCAAAGGGTTTTAAACCCAACCCCCCCAATCCTTCTAACATTTGAGACCAATACACAGAGACGAAATGTGATAGCGGTAGGTATGGTAGGGGAACAAGGGGCAAAACGGTACCCCGGGGCACCTGTGTTATTGGGTCTGTTTGGACACCCTGCATGTATTTATGTTCATTTCGTTTACCAAGATTCAGCTCTGGGAAAGATTTATATGGAACTGTACAGCTTGCAACTCTTCAAAAAGTAACGAATTTTGAATTTGAGAGTGTTTTAGGAACAGTCACGTGTAGATGGATTTCTTCTTCTCCGTTTATGTAGGAAATGTTGTAAAACAACCAATTTATAGTATACTCGTATGGAGTATCAAAAACCTTTTGCCAGAGCCTCGGCTGGGATCGAACCCACGCCCTCCTGTTTACCAGGCGAGCGTCTTGACCACTACGCTACCGAGGCAGTATATAAGAGGAGAAAGAAAGCAAGGGAGAGATAATGAAGGAAAGGGAAAGAAAGAGGGATAAATTATAGACTAAAATAGAGAGCAAAGAAAAGGGAGAGAGGTGATGGTGAATAAGAATCGGACGGAGGGAACAAAGATTAAGAAAGAAGAACAGGAGGAGAAGAAGGAAGAGGAAAGAAAGGGAAGAGAAAGAAAGAGGGGTAAAGAGAGACTAAAATAGAAAGCACAGAAAATCGGATGGAAGGAACAAAGATTAAGAAAGAAGAGGAGGAGAAGAAGAGGAAAGAAAGAAGAAGAGGAAGAAGAAGAAGAAGAAGAGGAGGAGAAGAAGGAAGAAGAAGAAGGAAGAAGAAGAAGAAGGAAGAAGAAGAAGAAAAAGAAGAAGAAGAAGGAACAAGAAGATGAAGGAAGAAGAAGGAAGAAGAAGAGCAGGAGGAGAAAGAAGAGCATAAGAGATTTCTGAAGAGAAACGTAAAGTTCGTTTTTCCTTAACAAGTTGAAGAAAGCTTTACAAAGTTTGGCATTTAAATACGAGTAGTTCGCCGTAATTGAATTTAAAATAGTAATGTAATAGAAATTTATTCTCCTTTGACAGGACCCCAGACCCCAATGTAGAGGTACCTAACGAATCTAACGATGCATATTTATATCCCAAAAATCCCACTCTAACTAGTGATTCAATAGAACCCGCTCAGAAAAAAAGGCCCTCTCGGGGGCTTCATAGACCCGATGGGTCTCAAAATCTAACGAGCACATGTCCTTTTAGGCCCGTTCCCACTTGTCGTTCGGAAAAAAATCGTGTCGTCTGTAGTGGGAACACTCTCATTACAATTACAATTTGCGGCTACAAGGACATTTCGTATCCGGGTAAAAAAAATCGTGTCGTGTGAAGTGGAAACACTCCCATTTGAATTACATTGTCTACAGGATATTCGGTTAAAAATCGGATGAAACGCACGACAAGTCGAAACGGGCCTTTAGGTGTGGGAGATTTAATCAAATTTCAAAGGCTTTTGAGAAATTTTCCTTCGCGTGTTGAGCGTCAAAATCGGACAATGATGAAAATCGGAAAATGATAACGATGCATATTTATATCCCAAAAATCCCACTCTAACTAGTGATTCAATAGAACCCGCTCAGAAAAAAAGGCCCTCTCGGGATCTTCATAGACCCGATGGGTCCCAAAATCTAACGAGCACATGTCCTTTCAGGCCCGTTCTCACTTGTCGTTCGGAAAAAAATCGTGTCGTCTGTAGTGGGAACACTCTCATTACAATTACAATGGCGGCTACAAGGACATTTCCTATCCGGGTAAAAAAAATCGTGTCGTGTGAAGTGGAAACACTCTCATTTGAATTACATTGCCTACAGGATATTCGGATAAAAATCGGATGAAACGCACGACAAGTGGAAACGGGCTTTTAGGTGTGGGAGAATCTAATCAAATTTCAAAGGCTTTTGAGAAATTTTCCTTCACGTGTTGAGCGTCAAAATCGGACAATGATGAAAATCGGACAATGACGGAACTGATGGAAAGTAAAACAAAATAATGATGAAAAGGTTAAAATAGTTTCGCTCGTTCTATTATAATGAGATGAGAAAATTTACATTTCATTGATATACGTACGAACTGCATAATATCACAACATTACAGCTGGGGCGGGAAAAAGAAAGGAAAAAGAAAAAGAAGACTGAAGAACAAAAGGAGGAGGAGAAGAAGAAGAAAGCGAAAAACAAGAGAAAGGGGAGTGAAAAACAAAAGGAAAAGTAACGTTTATGAATAAACTGGTATCGTGATAACCACTTATATAGAAATAAAACCACTCGGAATAATATCCATATTTACCTATAATCAAAGTTAGAACTCCAATGAAAGAATAATGAAAATAATCGACAGTAAAAATAGATTGAATTTGAATTTCACAATAGAAGACTGAAGATAGATACAAGATACAACCACAGAATAAAATAGAATAGAATAGAAATAGAACAGATAATGACTATGTCACGGATATGTACAATTTTCTGACTTGTATTTAAAGTGTCATCCATACTCTACGTGCTCGCTTCACGACAGTAAAAATAGATTGAATTTGAATTTCACAATAGAAGACTGAAGATAGATACAAGATACAACCACAGAATAAAATAGAATAGAAATAGAACAGATAATGACTATATCACGGATATGTACAATTTTCTGACTTGTATTTAAAGTGTCATCCATACTCTACGTGCTCGCTTCAAATGACTAGAAAAAACCCGCTAAAGAATACGAGAGAAGAGGGATGAAGAAGAAAAGAGGGAAAAGGAGAAATAGGGCGAAAAAAGAGGGAAAGAACGAATGGGAAGAAGTCGAAGAGCAGGGTGAAGAACAAGAGAGGAAAAGGGTGAAGGGAAAAGGAGAAGAACAAGAGAAGGTAAAGATGAAGAACTATACGAGAGAAGAGGGATGAAGAAGAAAAGAGGGAAAAGGAGAAATAGGGCGAAAAAAGAGGGAAAGAACGAATGGGAAGAAGTCGAAAAGCAGGGTGAAGAACAAGAGAGGAAAAGGGTGAAGGGAAAAGGAGAAGAACAAGAGAAGGTAAAGATGAAGAACGAATGAGGAGAGATTGAAGAGGGGAATGTAACGGTGAAGTGAAGGAGGAGAGGGATGAAGTACAAGAGAGAAAAGGGGTGAAGAGAAAAGGAGGAGGGTGAAGTGGAAGAGAAGATAAAGATGAACGAATGAGAGATTGAAGAGTAAGGTGGAAGGGAGAAAAGGGGTGAAGAGAAAAGGAGGAGGGTGAAGTGGAAGAGAAGATAAAGATGAACGAATGAGAGATTGAAGAGCAAGGTAGAAGGGTGAAGAACGGAAGAAAAGAGAGGGGAAGGGTGAGGAAACGGAAAGAGGGGAGATGAGATAGATGAAATAATTTGTGCCTAGACTAGGAGGGAGAGACACATAACTTTGCATAGAGGTAGGAGGAGGAGAAGAAGAAGAAAGCGAAAAACAAGAGAAAGGGGAGTGAAAAACAAAAGGAAAAGTAACGTTTATGAATAAACTGGTACCGTGATAACCACTTATATAGAAATAAAACCACTCGGAATAATATCCATATTTATAATCAAAGTTAGAACTCCAATGAAAGAATAATGAAAATAATCGACAGTAAAAATAGATTGAATTTGAATTTCACAATAGAAGACTGAAGATAGATACAAGATACAACCACAGAATAAAATAGAATAGAAATAGAACAGATAATGACTATATCACGGATATGTACAATTTTCTGACTTGTATTTAAAGTGTCATCCATACTCTACGTGCTCGCTTCAATGACTAGAAAAAACCCGCTAAAGAATACGAGAGAAGAGGGATGAAGAAGAAAAGAGGGAAAAGGAGAAATAGGGCGAAAAAAGAGGGAAAGAACGAATGGGAAGAAGTCGAAGAGCAAGGGAATGTAACAGTGAAGGAGGAGAAGGGTGAAGAACAAGAGAGGGAAAGGGTGAAGGGAAAAGGAGAAGAACAAGAGAAGGTAAAGATGAAGAACGAATGAGGAGAGATTGAAGAGGGGAATGTAACGGTGAAGTGAAGGAGGAGAGGGATGAAGTACAAGAGAGAAAAGGGGTGAAGAGAAAAGGAGGAGGGTGAAGTGGAAGAGAAGATAAAGATGAACGAATGAGAGATTGAAGAGCAAGGTAGAAGGTTGAAGAACGGAAGAAAAGAGAGGGGAAGGGTGAGGAAACGGAAAGAGGGGAGAGGAGAGATGAGATAGATGAAATAATTTGTGCCTAGACTAGGAGGGAGAGACACATAACTTTGCATAGAGGTGAGGGGGGGTAGAGGAGGGAAAGTAAATAAATAACTATTTACCAGTAAATAAGTGACTACAATACATACTCTTATTACTTATTAGTATTATTCATTTATTTCATCAAAAGGCCAAGTTGTTTTTACTAATGGCACATTTTTGTGTGATTTAAGTACCTAGGTACACTAACATATTATTATTATTTTCATGTGTTTTCACATCAGTATTAAAAACCAAAGGTCTTGGCAAAACGCAACAACCTTCTTCATTCTCTTGCCAAATATTGGCCATATTAGGGAGGCAGAGAGTGAAAAAGAAAAGGGGAGACAGAGAGAGAGAGAGAGAGAGAGAGAGAGAGAGAGAGAGAGAGAGAGAGAGAGAGAGAGAGAGAGAGAGAAGAGAGAGGGTGCAAGAAAGGGGAAGAGGACAGAGAAGCAAGCGAAAACAGCCTGACGACACCGGAGGGGGACTACATGCAAAAAAAACACAAAAAAAAAAAAAAAAAATGTTTATAAATTTTGTAACGAAAAATAAAAAATAAGCTAATGAAATGGGGAGTGAGGCGGAGAGCTTATGCATAATTCATGGAAAGAATAGAGAACAGGGAGCTTTTAACTGGTTGCCATCATAGGGAGGAGCGGTGTCCACAACACAGTTCCCTGGACAGCAACCCAATCGCCACAAAATGTGACCACGGAATGACGGAACTTACCACGAAGCCTCGTGAAATCCGAACTTGGAATAACGGGGGAACAAAATAAATAGCTCCCTAAATGACTGATCAGGAAAGATTGAGCAGAAAAGAACCATCCATAAGGGGAACTGCATTTGGTTCTTTTCATATTTTCTGCTTAAAGCTGCCCGATTCTTTGCTCCAAAGGGAGAGGGTCGAAAGAAGCAAGACACGTCTATTGGAGAATACAGTCATCATACCGGTGAGTGCAATTCATGATTTGAGAGGGACTACACTCTCCAGTAATATCTCCTCCAAGGGACAAAGATTGTCTTGCGAATGAGCTCCTGGTATCACATACACACCAATGGCTTCCAATAGCAATTCCAGTGACAGGTGACAGTGTGCTCCACTGGCGTGGCGGAGCGTCATTCTAGTGCAGTTATATGGCCAGAATCAATTGGATTTGTAACTGTACAGGGGTGTAATTTGTCCAACTGCACTGGGATGTCATTGGACGCCAGACAAACGCCCACCTGCTGTGGACAACTGGGTGAACAGACTTACACCCAAAATGACCTAACTAGCAGCAAATGACAGCGCCCTCTACGTCGCGGAATACTGGAAATTCAAGGCTTGAGAAAGCAGAGGACACGGAAAGTAAGTAAGTTGTGTTTCCACGAGATCTACAGGGGTGTAATTTGTCCAACTGCACTGGGATGTCATTGGACGCCAGACAAACGCCCACCTGCTGTGGACAACTGGGTGAACAGACACCATAAATGACCTACTAGCAGCAAATGACAGCGCCCTCTATGTCGCGGAATTCTGGAAATTCAAGGCTTCAGAAAGGAGAGAACACGTAAAGTAAGTAAGTTGTGTTTCCACGAGATTAGAAGCTGGACTGTCTGCTGATGAAAATCCAGACCCACAGGTTAGCAACCGCTGTCACAGGAAGAGGACTAGGGAAGGAAGGAGGTAGAGAATTGTACTGCAGTTTGTCGCAACAATTACACTGATGTAGTTTTTATAAAATTTTATGTCCCATCTCAAGACCTTTAAAATTTTCATCACTTTTTGTTCACCGGGGAAAAAAGCAGAGAGCATAAAAAGAGCTAAAATTTTATCTCGCGCCCTTTCTGCTTTGAGGTTTTGATGCCGATAGATTTTACTTTCTATTACCTCTATGTACATTGTACCTCTTTCTCTCTATGTATCTTGTACATAGAGAGAAAGTAGTAGAATCGCTCCCAATTTTCGAAAACTTGTAAAATAGATAGAAATATTCGTTTCAAAGTCTTCGAAGTTCCAGAAAGAGTAAGATCATTAAGATGCGGTCACTTGTTGGAGTCTAAAAAGCAGTCCTAGTACACCAATGCCGCAACATTATGGCAACGCTAAACTTTCAAAGCACACATTGAGCTTAAAATAAACCTTCGGGTTTGATATTGGTTTTCAAACATTCAACTTAGATAAAGTTCAGTAAAAGGAAAGAGAACGAGCGCGACATGAGAGGAAACGCGTAATGTAGATGATGTTCCAGTTCTAGATAATCTTCTAAACAATCTGTAGATTAGAGATGATTATATGGCCAGCCTAGTTAGCTAAATCCTGCGTGAAATGCACAAGACGCATGTTACACGCTGTCTGTTTTGTTTTTCTCTCACTGTTCCAACCTTAGCTCCGGAGAGCTTAGTGTGTGTTTTCTACTCGGTATACAGGGTGTTCACAAAATTCCCACGCAATCACGATAGTCCTATACATTCCGCAGTAAACTGCCAAATCAAACGGATACGCAAGATTTTTTCTCCCCATTGATTGATTGATTTAAGAAATTTGATAGAGGGAACTGCAACAAAATGGAGTTCTTGTCGCCCCGAAAGCGAAAAGAGAAGGGGGACAGAATAGGAAAAAGCCAGCTGTTCCGAGAAAGAACCTTATCTAAACTGCAACAAAATGGAGTTCTTGTCGCCCCGAAAGCGAAAAGAGAAGGGGGACAGAATAGGAAAAAGCCAGCTGTTCCGAGAAAGAAACTTATCTAAATAGGAACGAACCCGCGACCTAACGCTTACAAGGCAGACGAGCTACCTTCCAAGCTGAATGGCCTGGCTTAAATGAACTTTGGAGATGGCGAAAGCCCAAATATTATACCTAATTTGTGTGCGTCCAAAGGGTTTTAAACCCAACTCCCCAATCCTTCTAACACGTGAGACCAAGACACCGAGACGAAATGTGATAGCGGTAGGTATGTTAGGGGAACAAGGGGCAAAACGGTACCCCGGCGGGGCACCTGTGTTATTGGGTCTGTTTGGACACCCTGCATGTAGAATGGCCTGGCTTAAATGAACTTTGGAGATGGCGAAAGCCCAAATATTATACCTAATTTGTGTGCGTCCAAAGGGTTTTAAACCCAACCCCCCAATCCTTCTAACACTTGAGACCAAGACACAGAGACGAAATGTGATAGCGGTAGGTATGGTAGGGGAACAAGGGGCAAAACGGTACCACTGGGCACCTGTGTTATTGGGTCTGTTTGGACACCCTGCATGTATTTATGTTCATTTCGTTCACAAGATTCAGCTCTGGGAAAGATTTATATGGAACTGTACAGCTTGCAACTCTCCCCCCTTCTCCTCAGTAGCATAAATTGCATTCTACGATAATATAAATTGCTCAGTATTTTGTCATTAATGTGCAGCTTTTTTTATCTCTCTTCCTCCTTCCTTCTTCTCCATTCTACGATAATATAAATTGCTCAGTATTTTGTCATTAATGTGCAGCTTTTTTTATCTCTCTTCCTCCTTCCTTCTTCTCCTCCTCTTCTCCTCATTATATTCTTTTTCATCCTGTTCTTTTATTTTATACTTCGCTAATTTATGTTTGAAATTTTTTGTATATTTTACAAATAATAATGTAAATTGTTTTATAGTACAATCCTGTTCTTTTATTTTATACTTCGCTAATTTATGTTTGAAATTTTTTGTATATTTTACAAATAATAACGTAAATTGTTTTATAGTATATCGGTATTCCAATTTAAATCTACCTACTTTTAAATATGGAACGCATTGCATTTATGCTACAAGCAATTTGGTGCGCCAGCCACTGGACCGGTTTTAGCGCGCGGTTGTGTAGATTTTTCTTTTTTTGTGTAAAAACATGAAAACATGGGGAACGCATTGCATTTATGCTACAAGCAATTTGGTGCGCCAGCCACTGGACCGGTTTTAGCGCGCGGTTGTGTAGATTTTTCTTTTTTTTGTGTAAAAACATGGAAACATGGGTTAAACTTAATGAAAATCAAGCAATTTGGCCCCCCAGCCACTGGACCGGTTTTAACGCGCGGTTGAAGACTGAAAATAGACCACGTGCGCGTAATTGAGATTTTTCTTTTTTGTGTAAAAACATGGGTTTAAAGGCCAATCAGTGAAGTGGAAATTTAAACTTAATGAAACGCTATTCATTAACTTTTAAACACTTATACCTACAGTTAGATTATCAGACAAATGGTAGGTACTAAACTTGTGTCCCATTTTACGACATCAGTCATTAACTCATCACTTAATCAGTCCACTTTGTAGTTGACATTTCCAGCGCTTCGCTAAATCGCTACCCACGCTATCTATGCACTTGTGTCCCATTTTACGACATCAGTCATTAACTCATCACTTAATCAGTCCACTTTGTAGTTGACATTTCCAGCGCTTCGCTAAATCACTACCCACGCTATCTATGCTTTTGAAGTGAGCAAGAGGAACACTAGCAGATTGAGTAAACAAAATTGAAAAAGCAGCGATTTCTTGCGCTCAAGATAAGCGCTCATAAAATTTCATTACTTCTTCAAAACAGTAATAATACTAAAAACTGAACAAACAAACAAAACATGGTGGTAAAAAAATATAAAGTTAATAATAGGAGAGAAATACATGGCGACCTTTAGACTTCCCCCGTGTAGTCTAAGTGGTTGGCTAGTTCTTTACGATTTAACCCTTTGGTGGGTGGCGTTAGAAGTCATCATGACTATTCACTTGAAAGGAACAAAGGAAAAAGTACAAGTCAACCAATTGTGGATTATACTACGCGTACAAGAAATTTATTGAAAGCGAGAATGAGAAGAGTTTAAAACTTTGAATGTGAACTCGCCTTGCAATGACGAAAACACGGTGTTGAATCCCTGATGGGGCACAGAAAATTCAAAATGTTGAACGGAACCACCACTCAATATGATAGCAATAATTCTTCAGTTTGCTGATGGATTTAGTTCAAATTATAGGAAGGAACATTTCAAAGGAATTGTACATTTCAAAAATGATCACAAAACAGGTACAAACATAATATGATAGCAATAATTCTTCAGTTTGCTAATGGATTTAGTTCAAATTATAGGAAGGAACATTTCAAAGGAATTGTACATTTCAAAACTGATCACAAAACAGATACAAACACCTCCAATACCGTCAAGGAAATAGTGAAGGGCTAAAAAAATATATCTCTGAACATATCAATAATAATAATATTTACTTTTTTCTTCCAGAAAAGTTTCTCTTCTTCCTTCTTCTCCTTCTTCTTCTTTCTCCTCTCTTGGGCTAAAAAAATATATCTCTGAACATATCAATAATAATAATATTTACTTTTTTCTTCCAGAAAAGTTTCTCTTCTTCCTTCTTCTCCCTCTTCTTCTTCTTTCTCCTCTCTTTCCTTTCCTTATTTCTAAGATTTATGTATTTCATAAATGTCTCATAGCAAATATAATGTATTGTATCTACTATTGTTTTTCTTCTTCTTCTTCTTCTCCTCCTTCTTCTTCTCCTCTTCTCTTTCTCTGTTACTTTTCCCTTCTTCTTCCTCCTCCTCTTGTTCTCCTTGCTTTTTGTTGTCTCTTTTTCTGCTACTCCTCTCCTTCTGCTTATCTTTCATGTAATGATTTATATTTTCTAATATTTCCTAAGTACCCTTCTCTAGTTAACGTGCTTATGTATTCTTTGGTACTTATGTATAGGTTGGTACTTATGTAGACTAGTGTCACGAGTGTTTTAAGTGTCTCTTTTCAGTGTCTTGAAATCGTTCTTTTTCCTTTCTTTTACAAGAATAGTGCACGAAGTATTTTAATCCCACTGGAAGACTTTAAGCTAAGACGCTAGGTACCAAATTGTCAAGGCTAAGACAAAAACATAGGGACGTATACCCTCAGAACTGATCAAGCTACTGCTGAGCTTAAAAAAAGTTTGCCGCCTGTTCCCACATTGATGAGACTGACACGTCCACACTGCCTCGACAACATAGATTGTGTAGGCTCCATAGGGACCTCAAAACGTGTTTTGGTACAAAAAAACTGACCTTATTATAGGATAAGGTGTAACGAAGTGGATCCGCGATGGCCGACTCACATTGATTTGGGCTGCACTAATTTGCTTCTCTCCTATCCATAACGTCGATACCTCCATGATGAATTTTGTGCTCGTTGTATTTTGGTTATTTCGCTAGGTACCAAATTGTCAAGGCTAAGACAAAAACATAGGGACGTATACCCTCAGAACTGATCAAGCTACTGCTGAGCTTAAAAAAAAAAAAAGTTTGATAGAGGGAACTGTAACGGGTCTTATCGTCCCGAAATCGAAGAGAGAAGGAAGACAGGATAGGGGAGAGCCAGCCGTTCCGAGAACGAACTTTATGTGTTCAGGATAAAATCCGCCCCGGGCTGCAATCGAACCCAGAACCTAGCACTTGGGAAAGGAAAATACATACCTATGTCCAAATCCAGCAGAGAAAACTCAAACTTTCAGTCAAGACAATGTCTGAAGTCCAGTAAAGTCCGGCAAAAGTCGTAGTTGTAAACAATATTTATATTCCTCTAACTAATGGCAGTCGTGTGTAATCGGGCATAGCATGGGCTTTCCAGTCAACCATGAGCTCCTTCCCCTCTCCCCCTTGGGTCTGCAGGGGCGGAGGGGAAGAGCCTTCATTTTGATTCCTTTGAACATTTTTATATTATTTTTCATTTTTCATCCTTCATTTAAGGAAAAAAAACTGAGACTTGGAAGGAGAAAGTTGTAAGTGAATCTGTGATCTCTCTCTCTCTCTCTCTCTCTCTCTCTCTCTCTCTCTTTAGAGGAGATAGAAAATATTTTGTCAAGGGGAGGAGGCAAGAGAGAAGGGAAGAGATGGAGGAAGAGGGATGAAAAGAAGATTATTAGAAGGAAGGACAGAGATGAAGATACTTTGGATGAGAGAGTTCGGGAAAAAAGTAAGTAGAGTGAGGAGGAGGGAAAGAGAGATAGAGAGAGAGGGAGAGAGTGAGAGAGAGAGATAGGAAGAGAGAGATAGGAAGAGAAGGGACAAATAAGAAAGCTAGAGAGAGGGAAAGAAGAGGAGAAAGAAAGCAAGGGAGAGATAATGAAGGAAAGGGAAAGAAAGAGGGATAAATAGTCATCATGCCGGTGAGTGCAATTCATGATTTGAGAGGGACTACACTCTCCAGTAATATCTCCTCCAAGGGACAAAGATTGTCCTGCGAATGAGCTCCTGGTATCACATACACACCAATGGCTTCCAATAGGAATTCCGGTGACAGGTGACAGTGTGCTCCACTGGCGTGGCGGAGCGTCATTCTAGTGCAGTTATATGGCCAGAATCAATTGGAATTGTAACTGTACAGGGGTGTAATTTGTCCAAATGCACTGGGATGTCATTGGACACCAGACAAACGCCCACCTGCTGTGGACAACTGGGTGAACAGACACCCAAAATGACCTACTAGCAGCAAATGATAGCGCCCTCTACGTCGCGGAATACTGGAAATTCAAGGCTTCAGAAAGGAGAGAGCACGTAAAGTAAGTAAGTTGTGTTTCCACGAGATCAGAAGCTGGACTGTCTGCTGATGAAAATCCAGACCCACAAGTTAGCAACCGCTGTCACAGGAAGAGGACTAGGGAGGGAAAACCTCCTCTTTTTCCCTACTCCTTATTCCTGTTCTCTTCACCTCCTCTTTTTCCCTACTCCTTATTCCTGTTCTCTTCACCTCCTCTTCTCTGCTTTTCTTCAACTCGTTTACTCGTTATTCTTCTTCTCTTTCAACTCCCCTTTTCTCTACTTTCATTTCCATTCCTCTCCTCTTTCCGCTCTTCCTTTTACCCCTACTTCCCTATTCTCGTTATTTCTCTTCAATTGTACTGCAGTTTGTCGCAACAATTACACTGATGTAGTTTTTATAAAATTTTATGTCCCATCTCAAGACCTTTAAAATTTTCATCTCTTTTTGTTCACCGGGGAAAAAAGCAGAGAGCATAAAAAGAGCTAAAATTTCATCTCGCGCCCTTTCTGCTATGAGGTTTTGATGCCGATAGATTTTACTTTCTATTACCTCTATGTACAATGTACCTCTTTCTCTCTATGTACCTACCTCTCTATGTATCTTGTACATAGAGAGAAAGTAGTAGAATCGGTCCCAATTTTCAAAAACTTGTAAAATGGATAGAAACATTCGTTTCAAAGTCTTCGAAGTTCCAGAAAGAGTAAGATCATTAAGATGCGGTCACTTGTTGCAGTCTAAAAAGCAGTCCTAGTACACCAATGCCGCAAATTTATGGCAACGCTGAACTTTCAAAGCACACATTGAGCTTAAAATAAACCTTCGGGTTTCATATTAATTTTCAAACATTCAACTTAGATAAAGTTCAGTAAAAGGAAAGAGAACGAGCGCGACATGAGAGGAAACGCGTTATGTAGATGATGTTCCAGTTCTAGATAATCTTCTAAACAATCTGTAGATTAGAGATGATTATATGTATCAGGAGAGAGAAAAAATTAAATGTTCTGTGTGAATTGCGATGATGGGTCGAGACAAGAGAAGTGAGCCGAAAAATATTATCCTTGTAGCGAAAAACATTGCCATTTTTACTTTCTTTATCCCATAATATAGAAAGTAGGTATCTATCCGCTCAAAATTTTCGATGGTCAGTTTTTAGTGTCAAAACAAGTTTTGAGGTCTCCAGAGCCAAAATCCCAAGTTTCAGTAAGAGCTAGGGACAAAATACTCGCCAAAAAATGCGGATTCTAAAGCCCATCACTGTTTTCCAATTTCCCAACACAGCATAACTTCCAGCTTCCAGGATAAGGTGTGAACGGCATCTTTCAAACAGAACCTGTCATATTATTTCTCTCGCAAAGGTCTGCTTCATAAATAAAACTCGTATATCGGCATTATCGGCAATGCTTGATTTTACGTCAGCATATGCTGCTGCCATTCAGAACGATTATTTTTCATCAAATGCTGACGCAACCAGGTCACCAATGGGAGAAATATTTTATGTGTTACCAAGGTGCGTCTATTCCTGATATAGGGTTCCGTATTTAACAACCTAGTTTTCTTCTCAGTGTAAGTTCGTCAATGGGAGAAATATTTTATGTGTTACCAAGGTGCGTCTATTCCTGATATAGGGTTCCGTATTTAACAACCTAGTTTTCTTCTAAGTGTAAGTATATTGCTATATTGCAGATGCGCGGCTCACGAGACGATCTTATGCGGCTCTCTAATCATGGTTCACACTTGTTGGGAAATTTCTCGTCCGGAGCTGAAGATCAGAATTTCCATTCTATAATGATTGTAGACCAAAATTTTTGCCTGCGGCATGGCTCGCCCCGCATCGGCTTCATGGGATTGGGGCTCCCGAGCGTAAGGTTAGTGTCCACCCCTATAAAAATGAATGTTTGTGTTTATGTTTGTTCGAACTTTATGCCTGGTCAAACCGCTCATCCGATTGCTATGAAACTTTGTGAACTTATTGCTTACACTCCCGTGAAGGTTATAGGCTATTTTCCGGTTCGTTTTTGTTAAGCTACGAGGAGCAAGACCACTAAATGGATGAGTGACATGAACGGCCATGCCTTAAGTATTTACTAGCAGAAATCCGGAGCGAAGCGACGGATTTCGGCTACTAACAAATAATAAAATACTGGGAAAAGGTGAAGCTGGCTGGGGGACTTTGACCAGGGAGGATACCAGTCTGAAATCTCCCTTGCAAACGAAATAGCAAAGGTTGAGTGCGAAGGGCATCTACCAGTAAAATTTTTGCAGTCAAAACCAAATGTCAGCCAGGCTATTTTCCGGTTCGTTTTTGTTAAGCTACGCCGAGCAAGACCACTAAATGGATGAGTGACATGAACGACCATGCCTTAAGGATTTCGACTAGTATACCTAATAAGTACTAGGTATGTTCAAGAAAGTAATTATCATTATTCTAATTATGTGCATGAACGATCTGGTTTTCTTCTTGGTACAGATTGCACGCGACAAATTTCTAATTAAGAACACTGAAACCTAATATTAGAAGAATGTTAATGAATTTCATCAGCAAACATCAAGTCTGCGGATATGCGCAACATTGTTTCACAGATTTCCTGGAAAATCTTGAAAGGAGAGCAGCTTTTCTGGGAACTGAGATAAGGTATTAGTAGATATAATTAGGATTGTTAATTTGTAATTAATGTACATATTTTTAATATTAACGAGAGAAGTGAGTTTTAGTGCACCACTTTGCATTTAACCCAACATCCTTGGGTGAAGCTTATACGAATCTATCTCCACGAATTAGCTGCGGATACTGATTTGTTGCAAGATAATTCTCGAACGAATTGTCCGATTTTGATGAAATTTAAAAAGAGTTCAACACACAGATGAAATTTTCTGATTTTGGGTTGCATCGGGCACTTTGGAGACCTTCTACAGTGTATGTACATATGAATGTCTAATCTCCATTAATAGGTCATATTATGACCGTCATACAAGGAATATGACCGTCATGCAAAGGTCATAAATCACCGTCGTCTCTCCCTTAAAGAATCGTCCCGTGTTAAGCTCCAGTCAGCATAACATGGAGGTTGCGAATTACCGTGCCATTTTGTTCCCAATAAAATATATGACTTGTACAACTCGCGCGAGCGTATATAAATTTGTCAAGGAGAAAAAATATATTGTAGGAAGAGAAAAAGAAAAATTAAATGTTATTTTTTGTTACGCAGCAGGTCTTCTTTATATCTGAAGCTATAACTCTTAAATAAAAAAAAGCTAAATATCCAAGTGAGGAGGGGGGAACAGTCTCTCCTGCCTTAGGAACATCACATTACTTCCCTCAGGGGGAAAAGTTGGGGCTGGCGGTTTTTGAGGAGCTTTCCCCACAAGTACAAACCGCTGCTGCCTCGTGGCAGTTTCTACTTCATTATTGGTAGGTACTATTAATGTAGAAGGCTGGGAAAGAAATGTATTTACTCTAATCAGCTAAGTTAGGTAGGAGCTTACATATCTGCTCTATGAATATCGAGACCTAGGGCCTAAGGAGTAGAACAATAAATAAATAAATAAAGTAAACCTCAAGACGGTGAAAAGGATGCACTATTAATTGTTTTTTATCCAAGGCGCATGGAGCTTTTCTTTTCATTCTAAAGAATCCGATTCTGTAAACTACACCAAAGCTGCTTCAATGGAGCTTCATACACACTCTTTGAATAATAACAAGAAAATCTAGGGAACTTTTGAACAAGGATCACTCCTTAGGCTGAATTTAATGCGGGTTTTCCTTTTAGTGCAGAATTGCAGAGACATTAGCTCCGTCACATCACTCCCAGGCAGGCAGAGGAAGCAGTCTAAACTGAAGCTTACCGGGGATAAATTCAAGTTCTGATATTAAAATATTAGTTATACGCTAGTAAATTTCCAAAACGGACGCTACTCTACCGAGAAAACGAAAAGTGGTGGCGAAGAAAGCAGATACATGGGGGAGTCTCTTATTCCCCTGTCCTCTTTTTATCCTTCTTAATCATTTGATTTTATGTTTTCCTCACTAATCGTTACAGAGATATGGAATACACTGACATTGGAGGACTACATGAAAGAGATATGGAATACACTGACAGTGGAGGACTACATGAAAGAGATATGGAATACACTGACAGGAGAACAGGGCAAACTGAGGTAACTTGTGTCCGTTCCTTGCACGTCGTACTTTTTGTGGTCGATCTGAGAACGAAATGGGGGGAAAAAAGAAAACATTTTATAGAATCATTTAAATGTTGAATCGGCCAGCCTAGTTGGAAGGTAGCGCGTCTGCCTTGTAAACGCTGGGCCGCGGGTTCGATTCCCGCCTGGGGCGGACTTGATCTTGAACGGATAATGTTCATTCTCGGAATGGCTGGCTTTTTAGTATCCTTTTTCCTACTTACCTTATAGACTAGTAACTCGTGAGTAACATCGGGAAGCGTTGTGCCGTTCTTCTGCATCAACTTGACAAAGCTCAGACCGAACGGTTTCTCCACTTTGCCTTTACTTTCCGCTGAGGATCTGAGGAAACAAAAAAATCATCAAATTACTTATATCAAAACAAGATTCCCAATGTGGGGTAACCCTCTCCATCCAACACATCCTTGTCTGCCTCACACATGCCCACATCCGCTCCTCTTTGCCCTCACCTCCCTCCCTATCTGACGATGTCGAAGGGGTTGATGCTCTTTTCCTATACTTCAAAACCCTCAATCTATTCAATCTAATGTAACCTAGGGATATCAGCGTGAACGACCTACTGCCCGTAGAGTTAAAGCGCTTTAAAGGAAAAAAAAAAAGAAAATACTTGAGCTTCAGAAAACGTGAACTTTTACAAACTTATCCGTGATTGTATTAACATGAGTTTTATTGTACAAAAACTTTCAGTCAATACATTCCCTGATGAAGATATCAAAAATTCCCCAAGATTATAAAGGGCGATAAATGAAGTAATTTTTGGCCTTGTCTGATATTGTGATCTCATGAAATGATTCCACCATCCAATTGGAGCATGTATTCCACTATAATGGTTTCACACGTGCAGAATCTGACAAAGCACCATAAATATTATGTTAAAGTTGAACATTAACAGATAAATGAAGTAATTTTTGGCCTTGTCTGATATTGTGATCTCATGATATTATATGTATTTACAAATGATTCCACCATCCAATTGGAGCATGTATTCCACTATAATGGTCTCACACGTGCAGAATCTGACAAAGCACCATAAATATGATGTGAAAGTTGAACATTAACGGATAAATGAAGTAATTTTTGGCCTTGTCTGATATTGTGATCTCATGATATTATATGTATTTACAAATGATTCCACCATCCAATTGGAGGATGTATTCCACTATAATGGTCTCACACGTGCAGAATCTAACAAAAGCACCATAAATATTATATTAAAGTTGAACATTAACGTTTGGATAGTGGCGAGTCGTGAAATTCTCAAAGGGGGAACCTACAAACAGTACGAACCCATATACATAAACAATTATACAGTATGCCAATCTGCTGGTGATCTTGGAAGCCAGGTTGAATAATCACCTGCTTTTTAAGCCGTAAGTGGCGGAATAAGAGGAAGAAGAAAAAAAAAACCGTAGAGGGGAAGGAAAGCGGTTCTCCCCTAGCTTTCATGGCGAACACACCACTGCATTTGAGTTTCCTGATGTCCTGTTACATGGAGTGGAAAATGTGCTGATATTAAAATATTAGTTATACGCTAGTAAATTTCCAAAACGGACGCTACTCTACCGAGAAAATGAAATGTGGTGGCGAAGAAAGCAGATACATGGGGGATTCTCTTATACATGGGGGAGTCTCTAATCGTTACAGAGATATGGAATACACTGACATTGGAGGACTACATGAAAACTAATGGTGTGTCCAAAGTCCAAACATTATAGTCGACGTCGTCGATCGACCTAAACCGTACACTGCCTCGACAACATAGATTCAGCTTCTTCACCTGGTCGATGGACTATGTGTGGACACAGCTTATTAGTCCCAGTCCAAACAGTAGCTACATAATTATAGTAAACCTGGAATTACTAGACCTGTGGCTATAGAAACGCTTAGGATACAACCTAAATCTAAACTTTGTTCCCCCTCCTGGAACTGTAACAGGGCAACATAGCTGGAACTATTTTTTCCTATCTAGTTAGGTATCATTATAAAACTAGATACATATACGTAGAGATAGAGCTTTCCGACAAAAGCGAAAGAGCAAGTTTATTGCCTATTGCCGTATAGAGAACATTGGAAAACATAGATTATCCCTTCTCCTCCCAACCTATTCCCTATACATAATGTTCTGGGCATACTATATGGCTAAAGTAGAGGCCATACATATAAAAATCTAGTGATCATGCAAATGAAGATAAGGTTATGTTATGGTCGATACTATTGCACATTAGTAAGATAAATCAAGACATTTTTATATCCTTCGGGTTCCAATCCCGGTTGCTGGATTCTCTGACGGGAATGTCCGGAATTTTGTTGTGGCATTGGAGGACTACATGAAAACTAATGGTGTGTCCAAAGTCCAAACATTATAGTCGACGTCGTCGATCGACCTAAACCGTACACTGCCTCAACAACATAGATTCAGCTCTTCACCTGGTCGATGGACTATGTGTGGACACAGCTTATTGGTCCCAGTCCAAACAGTAGCTACATAATTATAGTGAACCTGGAATTACTAGACCTGTGGCTATAGAAACGCTAGGATACAACCTAAATCTAAACTTTGGTCAACTACAGGCGACACTATAAAGTCGTCCGAAGCCGATCGACGTCGCTCGTACACTAGAAATCATATGCCAGTCACTATCAGTTAGACCTGACAGGTACGGCTGAAAATGTCCGCCCATCAGAACTACTTGATGAGCACACACACTATCAGCTAGACCTCACAGGCGGACCTGTTCAGGTGTACCTGTCAGGTCTACCTAATAGTGAGTGGCCGGCCGTAAATATAAAGTAGGCAAGATCAAAGGATTTTAGTGTGAGTGTGTGTGGGGTGAATAATAATAATCTAGTTAGGTATCATTATAAAACTAGATACATATACGTAGAGATAGAGCTTTCCGACAAAAGCGAAAGAGCAAGTTTATTGCCTATTGCCGTATAGAGAACATTGGAAAACATAGATTATCCCTTCTCCTCCCAACCTATTCCCTATACATAATGTTCTGGGCATACTATATGGCTAAAGTAGAGGCCATACATATAAAAATCTAGTGATCATGCAAATGAAGATAAGGTTATGTTATGGTCGATACTATTGCACATTAGTAAGATAAATCAAGACATTTTTATATCCTTCGGGTTCCAATCCCGGTTGCTGGATTCTCTGACGGGAATGTCCGGAATTTTGTTGTGGCAAAGGGAAAAGGAAGAAGCTCAAATTTCAAAGTGACATAATATGACAGACATAGTGAGGGGAGGGATAACTGAGAGCTACTTACAAATAGCCATACAAGTCCCACAACTACATGATGTACCCACATAGCAAATTCTTCATGGTATGTCTAGAACGGTGTCTAGTGCTAACTCTTGAGGTTTTTGGCCTCATAAATGCCTAATGAGTTAGAGAAGTCAGAGATAGAGAGGAAAAGAGAGGGAGACAGATAAGAGACCTGAACAAATTGAAAAATTGTTGACGAGTTGTGACTGAGGAGTAACAACCTAACAACACATTGAATACAGGATGGAACTGTGACTGCTGCAAGAGAGGCTTTTTGATCGAAGGAAATAAGGCCCATTTCTAATCTGCAAAGTTTTGTAGCTAGCACATTGGTACTTTCTAGGAAAAGTACGCGTAGAAATGAGAAAACTGAGCTCATTTTAACGCGCTAATATTGATATGTAAGCTGATGGGCTGAACGACATATCTACATGATTAGATAAGAGACCTGAACAAATTGAAAAATTGTTGACGAGTTGTGACTAAGGAGTAACAACCTAACAACACATTGAATACAGGATGGAACAGTGACTGCTACAAGAGAGGCTTTTTGATCGAACGAAATGAGGCCCATTTCTAATCTGCAAAGTTTTGTAGCTAGCACATTGGTACTTTCTGGAAAAGTACGCGTAGAAATGAGAAAACTGAGCTCATTTTAACGCGCTAATGTTGATATGTAAGCTGATGGGCTGAACGACATATCTACATGATTGTGCCCATATCCGTATTGTAGTAGGGATGATATTTGGTAACAAATATCATCGCTATCAGTAGAGAGTCCACCTTCAAGATTCAATGATCCCAGAGCTGTGTCGGAGGAAGCAACACAATCTTATCCGAAGGTTGCGTTCGCCAAGTAAGCGCTAGGCCGCGGGTTCGATTCCCGCCCGGGACGGATTTTATCCTGAACAGATAATATTTGTTCTCGGAACGGCTGGCTTTTTCCTATCCTGTCTTCCTTCTCTCTTCGATTTCGGTACGATAAGACCTTAGCAGTTACAGTTCCCTCTGATTTAAAAGACGAGTCGTTTAAGCAAGCCCTTCCAAAAGATGCGGATACGGACTCAAATACAGACACCGATGATGATTGGTAAACTGGAAATCTGGACGTCTGTAGACTCTGCAAGTCTGCACTACACAATGCGGTCACGTAGGAAATTTGGATGGCCGATATTTCTCATCAGTTAGACCTGACAGGTACGGCTGAAAATGTCCGCCCATCAGAACTACTTGATGAGCACACACACTATCAGCTAGACCTCACAGGTGTACCTGTTCAGGTGTACCTGATAGTGAGTGGCCGGCCATAAATATAAAGTAGGCAAGATCAAAGGATTTTAGTGTGAGTGTGTGTGGGGGGGAATAATAATAATAAAAAAGTTCATAACTTCATAGTGTGAACGTGATTCAGGCAATGTCAATCGACAATGGTGTCAAAAACTGGTAGCTCCTCAATGACATGTCCTATCACTTTAGTCACCTGGGTATAAACTTCAGTCACCTCACTTGGGCATCTGTACTTTCAGTTCCTGACATGTCCTATCACTTCAGTCACCTGGGTATAAACTTCAGTCACCTCACTTGGGCATCTGTTCTTTCAGTTCAAACTTCATAGTGTGAACGTGATTCAGGCAATGTCAATCGACAATGGTGTCAAAAACTGGTAGCTCCTCAATGACATGTCCTATCACTTCAGTCACCTGGGTATAAACTTCAGTCACCTCACTTGGGCATCTGTTCTTTCAGTTCACATCACGGACCTGGCTCCCACCTATAACATGCTGCGGTAAAGCTCATTGATATTCTCGTCAGGTCCCACTATTATGATTTGTATTGCAGACTTGACTATTTGACCCAGAACCTTGCACGGGTCCCTGGTGGTTCGCAACTGAGACACTTCATAATATTACAGTAACGTATTCTGCTGTTTCTGCTTCTTACAGCAACATTCTTCTTCCCCTGCCTTTCCTTTACTCGTTATTCCTTCTTCTCTCCTCCTCTTTCCCCCCACTTCTCTTTCCTCTTCACCTCCTTCTTTTCCTGCAGCTCCCCTATTCTCGTTATTCCTGTTCTCTTCCACCTCCTCTTTTTTCCCCACTTCTCTTTTCTCCTTACTTTCACTCCCTCTTCCCCTGCTTCTCCTTTACTCTCGTTATTCTTTCTTCCTGCCTTTCCTTTACTCGTTATTCCTTCTTCTCTCCTCCTCTTTTTCCCCACACTTCTCTTTCCTCTTCACCTCCTTTTTTTCCTGCTGCTCCCCTATTCTCGTTATTCCTGTTCTCTTCCACCTCCTCTTTTTTCCCCACTTTTCTTTTCTCCTTACTTTCACTCCCTCTTCCCCTGTTTTTCCTTTACTCGTTATTCCTTCTTCTCTTCTCCTCCTCTTTTACTTGATTTATTTTGGGAGGAACGACTTGGCGGGGTCTTTTTTATGCCACGAAGTGGTATTTTTTGGGGGGGCTTTTTCCTATCCTGTCTTTCTTCTCTCTTCGATTTCGGGACGATAAGACCATAGCAGTTACAGTTCCCTCTGTCAAACCTCTTTTATTAAAAAAAAGAGAGATGATTATGTCACAGAGAATTGTAAACATGTGAGATCCCATGGAAACTATCAAGTGTTCGAAAGCCGTTGTTGCATCAGAGCAGGTAAAGTTATGACGAGGAGTAAATTAGAAACTCTAATCTAATATCTAATGCAATCCCAGAGTAAATCCTACATAACCCATCATCCTGAGAACGGATGAAGCCCCAGCATGAGAGCGTGACTTTTAATAAAACACCACGCTACCAAGTTCACTTATTCAATATGTACACAAAAAAGCATGTCATTTGTAAGCAGAATCCGTACTGCAGGTTGCAGGTTTCGGTAATAAAGAAGACGACTTTATTCAGATTACCCTGCCTTTCCTTTACTCGTTATTCCTTCTTCTCTCCTCCTCTTTTTCCCCACACTTCTCTTTCCTCTTCACCTCCTTTTTTTCCTGCCGCTCCCCTATTCTCGTTATTTCTGTTCTCTTCCACCTCCTCTTTTTTCCCCACTTCTCTTTTCTCCTTACTTTCACTCCCTCTTCCCCTGCTTTTCCTTTACTCGTTATTCCTTCTTCTCTTCTCCTCTTTTTCCCTACTCCTTATTCCTGTTCTCTTCACCTCCTCTTCCCTGCTTTTCTTCAACTCGTTTACTCGTTATTCTTCTTCTCTTTCAACTCCCCTTTTCTCTACTTTCATTTCCATTCCTCTCCTCTTTCCGCTTTTCCTTTTACCCCTACTTCCCTATTCTCGTTATTTCTCTTGCCTTCACCTTCTCTTCTTCCTTCCCTTTTTCTTTCGCTTTATTCTTTCTCAATTCCCCATCGCCATCGTTTTCATTTTTGAGTTACCTAATAATAATAAAATATTTTTAAAAGATATTTTTACTTTCTTTTCCTCCATAATGGCTTTTGCTATGTGAGGAACGTATGAGAACATAACCTTCCTGAAGTATATGAGAATTATGAGCGAACACTTTACTATGCTTCTGTTATTTCTTTACAGTCTTTACTCTTACTATGAGTGTCAGGCTCTCAGGGTTCATTATAGATCTAGGATGTTAAGGTTCCTCCATATTTATTTCGGTCTATTGGTTGCTTCAAACTTGAGCTACGATTAGACTAAGGAATTTTTGTGAAGAGGTTTGAGAGAGGAAACTGTAACTGTTAAGGTCTTATCGTCCCGAAATCGAAGAGAGAAGGAAGTCAGGATAGGAGGAAGCCAGGCGTTCCAGGAACGAACATTTATCCCGAGCGAACACTTTACTATGCTTCTGTTATTTCTTTACAGTCTTTACTCTTACTATGAGTGTCAGGCTCTCAGGGTTTATTATAGATCTTGAATGTTAAGGTTCCTCCATATTTATTTCGGTCTATTGGTTGCTTCAGACTTGAGCTACGATTAGACTAAGGAATTTTTGTGAAGAGGTTTGAAAGAGGGAACGGTTTGACAGAGGGAACTGTAACTGTTAAGGTATTATCGTCCCGAAATCGAAGAGAGAAGGAAGTCAGGATAGGAGGAAGCCAGGCGTTCCAGGAACGAACATTATCATTTCAGGATGAAATCCACCACGGGCGGGAATCTAACCCGCGGCCTAACGCTTACAAGGCAGACGTGCTACCAACCAAGCTAACTAGACTGGTATTTTCGCCTTAAACAAGCACGCAGCCAAAAACTTCTCCAAAAAATGCGGATTCTAAAGCCCATCACTGTTTTCCAATTTCCCAACACAGCATAACTTCCAGCTTCCAGGATAAGGTGTGAACGGCATCTTTCAAACAGAACCTGTCATATTATTTCTCTCGCAAAGGTCTGCTTCATAAATAAAACTCGTATATCGGCAATGCTAGATTTTACGTCAGCATATGCTGCTGCCATTCAGAACGATTATTTTTCATCAAATGCTGACGCAACCAGGTCACCATTCGTCAATGGGAGAAATATTTTATGTGTTACCAAGGTGCGTCTATTCCTGATATAGGGTTCCGTATTTAACAACCTAGTTTTCTTCTAAGTGTAAGTATATTGCTATATTGCAGATGCGCGGCTCACGAGACGATCTTATGCGGCTCTCTAATCATGGTTCACACTTGTTGGGAAATTTCTCGTCTGGAGCTGAAGATCAGAATTTCCATTCTAATGATTGTAGACCAAAATTTTCAAAAATTTCGCCTGCGGCATGGCTCGCCCCGCATCGGCTTCATGGGATTGGGGCTCCCGAACGTAAGGTTAGTGGCCACCCCTATAAAAATGAATGTTTGTGTGTGTGTTTGTTTGTTCGAACTTTATGCCTGGCCAAACCGCTCATCCGATTGCTATGAAACTTTGTGAACTTATTGCTTACACTCCCGTGAAGGTTATAGGCTATTTTCCGGTTCGTTTTTGTTAAGCTACGCCGAGCAAGACCACTAAATGGATGAGTGACATGAACGACCATGCCTTAAGGATTTCGACTAGTATACCTAATAAGTACTAGGTATGTTCAAGAAAGTAATTATCATTATTCTAATTATGTGCATGAACGATCTGGTTTTCTTCTTGGTACAGATTGCACGCGACAAATTTCTAATTAAGAACACTGAAACCTAATATTAGAAGAATGTTAATGAATTTCATCAGCAAACATCAAGTCTGCGGATATGCGCAACATTGTTTCACAGATTTCCTGGAAAATCTTGAAAGGAGAGCAGCTTTTCTGGGAACTGAGATAAGGTATTAGTAGATATAATTAGGATTGTTAATTTGTAATTAATGTACATATTTTTAATATTAACGAGAGAAGTGAGTTTTAGTGCACCACTTTGCATTTAACGATTTAACCCAACATCCTTGGGTGAAGCTTATACGAATCTATCTCCACGAATTTGCTGCGGATACTGATTTGTTGCAAGATAATTCTCGAACGAATTGTCCGATTTTGATGAAATTTAAAAAAAAGAGTTCAACACACAGATGAAATTTTCTGATTTTGGGTTGCATCGGGCACTTTGGATACCTTCTACAGTGTATGTACATATGAATGTCTAATCTCCATTAATAGCTCATATTATGACCGTCATACAAGGAATATGACCGTCATGCAAAGGCCACAAATCACCGTCGTCTCTCCCTTAAAGAATCGTCCCGTGTTAAGCTCCAGTCAGCATAACGTGGAGGTTGCGAATTACATTTTGTTCCCAATAAAATATATGACTTGTACAACTCGCGCGAGCGTATATAAATTTGTCAAGGAGAAAAAATATATTGTAGGAAGAGAAAAAGAAAAATTAAATGTTATTTTTTGTTACGCAGCAGGTCTTCTTTATATCTGAAGCTATAACTCTTAAATAAAAAAAAGCTAAATATCCAAGTGAGGAGGGGGGAACAGTCTCTCCTGCCTTAGGAACATCACATTACTTCCCTCAGGGGGAAAAGTTGGGGCTGGCGGTTTTTGGGGAGCTTTCGGAAGAGAAAAAGAAAAATTAAATGTTATTTTTTGTTACGCAGCAGGTCTTCTTTATATCTGAAGCTATAACTCTTAAATAAAAAAAAAAGCTAAATATCCAAGTGAGGAGGGGGGAGCAGGCTCTCCTGCCTTGGGAACATCACATTACTTCCCCCAGGGAGAAAAGTTGGGGCTGGCGGTTTTTGAGGAGCTTTTCCCACAAGTACAAACCGCTGCTGCCTCGTGGCAGTTTCTACTTCATTATTGGTACTATGTAGGTAATGTAGAAGGCTGGGAAAGAAATGTATTTACTCTAATCAGCTAAGTTAGGTAGGAGCTTACATATCTGCTCTGTGAATATCGAGACCTAGGGCCTAAGGAGTAGAACAATAAATAAATAAAGTAAACCTCAAGACGGTGAAAAGGATGCACTATTAAGTGTTTTTTATCCAAGGCGCATGGAGCTTTTCTTTTTTTTCTAAAGAATCCGATTCTGTAAACTACACCAAAGCTGCTTCAATGGAGCTTCATACACACTCACAATAAATAAATAAAGTAAACCTCAAGACGGTGAAAAGGATGCACTATTAAGTGTTTTTTATCCAAGGCGCATGGAGCTTTTCTTTTCTTTCTAAAGAATCCGATTCTGTAAACTACACCAAAGCTGCTTCAATGGAGCTTCATACACACTCTTTGGATAATAACAAGAAAATCTAGGGAACTTTTGAACAAGGATCACTCCTTAGGCTGAATTTAATGCGGGTTTTCCTTTTAGTGCAGAATTGCAGAGACATTAGATCCGTCACATCACTCCCAGGCAGGCAGAGGAAGCAGTCTAAACTGAAACTTACCGGGGATAAATTCAAGTTCCCCCTCCTGGAACTGTAACAGGGCAACATAGCTGGAACTATTTTTTTTTTTATCTAGTTAGGTATCATTATAAAACTAGATACATACGTAGAGCTGAACTTTTGAACAAGGATCACTCCTTAGGCTGAATTTAATGCGGGTTTTCCTTTTAGTGCAGAATTGCAGAGACATTAGCTCCGTCACGTCACTCCCAGGCAGGCAGAGGAAGCAGTCTAAACTGAAGCTTACCGGGGATAAATTCAAGTTCCCCTCCTGGAACTGTAACAGGGCAACATAGCTGGAACTATTTTTTCCTATCTAGTTAGGTATCATTATAAAACTAGATACATACGTAGAGATAGAGCTTTCCGACAAAAGCGAAAGAGCAAGTTTATTGCCTATTGCCGTATAGAGAACATTGGAAAACATAGATT